>NW_021604645.1:163782-177778 GCF_004785775.1 Grammomys surdaster | reverse complement strand
CTCCTATCTTGAGTGTGTAGCACAGCTTTACATAATTTTTACATTTGTATGTACTGAATGCTATCTGCTCACGACCATGGCTTATGACCGGTGTCTGGCCATCCTCAGACCACTGCTCTATGGAAACATCATGAGCCAGAACTATTGTTCTTCATTGGTGATCACTGCCTGGGTAGGTGGGGCCATCTACTCAGCCTTCCGCACTTCCAACACCTTCTCCCTCCCCTACTGTGGGCCCAATGTCATTGAGCACTTCTTCTGTGACATCCCTCCAGTCATGAGACTCTCCTGCACTGATTACCATGTCAATGAGGAGGTGGGCTTTGTGGTGAGCATCTGCACTGTCATGAGCTCCTTAGTCCTCACGGTGGTCTCCTATATTGGCATTGTGGCCACAGTTCTTCGTATCCCCTCAGTGGATGGCAGGTGGAAAGCCTTTTCTACCTGCTCCTCTCACCTGACCACGGTCATCTTGTTTTATGGAACTGGAAGCTTTGTGTACCTGAGGCCTGCCTCTCAGTACTCGCCGACCCTGGGTCGCCTGGCATCTATTTTCTACTCTGTAGTCACACCGTCTTTGAACCCAGTTGTCTATTGCCTGAGGAACAAAGATATGAAGTTTGCTCTACAGAAACTTTATTGTGGGAAGAAGTACTGAGTCCTAGAAGACTACAGTGTGTGGCTCTTAGGGTCTGATAACTATTGATGGAGTCAGGCAATTTATCCCCTCAAATTTTCTTTCCCTTCCTATGTCACTTAACATTGTTGATAAAAACAGAGGACCTGTAGGAGCCTCCCGAGTTCCTGCACTAGATACATGTAGGCAAAACACTCATACATATAAAAAATAAAAACCAAAAGCAAACAAATTCTCCACCTAATATCATTGTGGAATTCTTTTTTCCGAGCAGTACTCATTACAGGAGACAGGACTCTCAGGATTTTCCTATCACCCTTGTGTAAAGGCCACTAATATGAATTTCCATTATTTTGTAAAACCTCATTTTCCTGGACTGGTACAGGTGTATCCCCTGGAAGTGCCAAGAGTCCTGAAGCCAGCACAGCGGCCGGACACAGCTCCGTCAAAGCTGAATGCATTGCTACACTCGCTGTCCTTCTATATCCAACTTTTGGGTTTTGGTCTCTGTGTGTTGCATTCTTGGGGACTTTCTGCATTATGATTCGATTTATGTCTTTTCCTGCGAAAGATTGTGTCTGAGTCTTTTTAGGAAAATCCTAAAATTAACTCTATCTGGCCACTATTTGGAAGTCCTCCTTATGCTCTGGAGATCATTCAGCACAGATAAGCACATCCCTAGATGAACCATTACTCCAGGAATCTCCTTAGGGTAGCAGTCCCTGAGCAAACTCAAAAGTGTAATTGGTACAGGGTAAACAGACACAATTGACAAACTCTGACTGGCCAGGAGAATCGGTTACAGATTCAAGGTCTCTTCTTATTATAGGCTTAGAGTTCTCTGAAAATGTAGTTTAAAGAAAGGGGGTCATACAGGATATACTTCTGGAGATATAAAACTCAGTAAATAAGTTAGATTGACTAAAATAACCTTTTCCTACTTTATAGCATAGATGATGAAATATACAGTAAGTGGAGTTAGGTGTTAGTGTTTGCTATTTGTAAGAAGACCAGTTCAGGTATTTTTTGTTTGTCTGGAGTTCTTTAAAACTACAAACATTGCCAGCCTAAAAGCAGGCTGTCACATAATGTATGCATTTGCTTTGGCGGAGACAGTCTTTAGGTTCTTTAAATTGGAGTTATAGGGCTGATAATAAAAACAAAATCTGTTCTGTTTGTGTTTTAACTTAACTTGTAACCCTGGACATGTAATGGAGACAATCAATGACATAGTCTGTAGCACCTGGATCACCACTAGTCTTTGATCTGTGACACCTGTAAAAATAAAGCACCTGGTTGCTAGTCAGTCAGAGCTGGAGATTCCCCTGAACCCCATGGCCTGACTCACTCCCCTCTCCCCTCACCGACTCCTTATCACCTCTGCAGGCTGGCTGCCCTGTAAGCTAGGACCCCCGGTGGGGAAGGCCCCTGGCACTGGATATCCCATAAGCAACACATTTTATCATTCAAACTGTTCCTTGGATGTCAGATTGTTCTGCTAGTGCAGACACTTGAACCAACCTCTGATTTTGTTCCAAGCTGATGAACTTTAAACATTCACTTCCTTAACTTTTATCTAAATAGCAATCTTCATTCCCATGCTCTAAACATCTCTTTAATTGCCATCTCTTCTTAGTCTAGGATTCCTTCCTCCAGCCCTGTATGGAGGGTCCCAGATGTTAGGCTAATAGTTTAGGCTGAAGGACACTGCATGGACAGAGTGCAAGTGGAATCTTATAAATTATCCTCAAACAAACCATGTGGCTCCGAAGGCATGGCTTATTTCTTCTTACTTTCAGGAAGTCAGTGAAGACTCCAAGAGGCTAATTTTAGCCTTGCTTGGGACACAGGGGCCAGGTGTGGGTCACATTGACAAGTCAAAAAGTATTGATCTACTTAAACCAGTGTGATACACTCATCTGAATGTTTTAAGGGACTATATAATGATGAAAGCAAACAAACTACAGACACCCAGTCAGACACAAAGCACCAAACACATACCTACCTTTACTGTGCTGGAGACTGGGAATGGAGAGAGAGAGAGAGAGAAAGAGAGAAAGAGGGAGGGAGGGAGGGAGGGAGGGAGGGAGGGAGGGAGGGAGGGAGGAAGGAAGGAAGGAAGGAAGGAAGGAAGGAAGGAAGGAAAGGGAAAATAAGTAGGGAATAGAATTATTTGAAGGCCAAGATAATGAATTTAGGATGAATTAAGTACTAAACTGTAAGAATTAAGGTAACTTTTGCCCCCGAGATATGTAGTGCAAGTGTACTATTATATATTATATACCTGTACTCACCCATTTATGACATAGTTAGTCTTGTTTTATATCTACCCAATCAATTGGATGATCAGGTAGAAATAACCACATAGAACAGGAGCCAGCAGAAGCCTTCATTTCTTCATAAAATTGTCATCACAGTTCTATGAGTCAAAGACCAAACAATTCAGCCAGAATGTGACATTAGAAACAAAATATAAGCACCCAAATAAAAACCAGGAAAAAGATAAAAGATCTCAATCAAAATGGAAAATAAAATAGTGATTTTGTTGGATAATAATTCCTGCAGAAAACATGTTAACACTAGGGTAACATATCTAAATATAAGAAGAGAAACAAAGGCAAATATTTAGGGGGATTTCATTTTTAAATTGAAATGTCAATCATCCTCTTCTAACAAAATCATATACATTAAATAACATCACAGTCTTTCAATGGGGATAAGTATTTCTAACATGGACAGCAAAAAGAATCAGCTATATTTCATACTGAAAATGCATTAAGTGGACTTCCGGTTTGGGACCGAGCCTAGAGCAGGTCGCAGGCAGCAGCTCCGTACCCAACCGCAGAAAACCAAGAAAAACAGGGACTCCCAGGAGCTTGAACTCACGCAGCATCCCAGGTAAAATTGAATCACCCGTGATGCCTGCTATTAGAAGTTCTAACCCAGATGGACCAGAAGCCAGGAGCCTTGCCCTTACCCTCACCCCCTACCTTTTCCCACCTGCACAAGGTCCCCTGAAGCTGGGCAACTGCAAGATCCTGCTTGGCAACTGCAGATAGACTCAAAGCAGTGTACCATATCATCTGAAGAATAGCAGGGAGACCATAACTCAAGCAGTGTACCATATCTTCTGAAGAATAGCAGGTTGCAGTCCTCCTCGCCCCCACGAATAACCAGGACCCGCCGGTCGGGCCAAGTGGCACCCAGACGTGGGTGGGGCTCGAGGCACGGACCCATCCGGACGGACCCTCATTGAGAGGATGTGCGCACAACATCAAGATTGAGCGAGACAGAGATCGTCGCCCGTGACCTGTCGTCCACGGAACCAGGTTGATGCTGCCATCAAGAAGGCAGTTGAAGTTCATTACCATCAGCTGAAAATTGCAGAGGATCCAGAAGTGACTCCGCAGGAGACTGACACAGCTGTCAGCTCCCCTGCCTCCCTCTATGGTCGACCCCTAGACTTCCACGCCCTCCAGAAGGGTTCCTGGTATGCCTGGCTTTGCCCTCATTTCTCTCGCTAGAGAGCTTGGCCTCTTGATCACCACAACAAAAATTGGCTTTTTCCTAAACCAAGGCCACCCTTGATATGGCCGCTAACATTGGGGAGCCTTCCTTTATGACAATATTACACCCCAAACTGACAAATGGTTGGTAACTTGAACATTTACAAGAGACTAGGATGGCTGTGAGTTAGCCCAATGACGGGATTATTGTAGGTCCACTTCCCAGGGGCCCACCCAATGCAGCCGAAAAGGAGTGCGTGGTGCTGGGAGTGGGTGCAGCCTACATGGCCTAAGACAGGGCTCTCACCCTCCTTTCACCCACATCAGAGTCCCTTGACGTTGCCCATCGTCGACAGCCTAAAGCCTTCGACCATCGATGTGACTTGTCTCACATCAGTGTTTTGGGGTTGTGAACTTGTCTAAGACCCCCCCATAATTAGACATCCAAATTCAAAACTCACATAGTTGGGATTGAACATAAGAAGCCTTCTCTAACTAAACAGAGAAGGGGGAGATGCCAGAAGCCAGGACCCTCGCCCTTACCCTTACCCCCTACCTTTCCCCACCTGCACAATGTCCTCTGAAGCTTGGCAGCTGCAAGATCCTGCTTAGCAACTGCAGATAGACTCAAAGCAGAGTACCATGTCTTCTTAAGAATAGCAGGGAGACCATAACTCAAGCAGTGTACCATATCTTCTGAAGAACTGCAGGTAGATCATAATTCAAGGCAGTGTACCATATAGACCATGACATGTTTCAAGGCACAGGCCAAGAAGATTTTGTACTTTTCCACCACCTGGACCCTCTTACCCCCTCCCCTTGTAAAACATGCTATAAAAAAGCATTTCATGTTCAAAAAAAAAAAAGAAATTAAAAAAAAATGCCAAGGTATAAGACAAAAAAAAATGCATTAAGTGGACCTGCATATATTGTTTTGTCATTTAGAAACAAAGCAGTATTTATCTTAATGAGCTATCAACATTTCTCCTTATGGCAAGGTCTTAGTTTATAATATGATATAAAAGCAAATAACCATACTTAAATTTCATATTTCAATTCATAAATATTAAAATTTAAATAATATTTAAAGAATATTACATCAAAATAGAAAAAACTTCATTAACTAAGGACTGCATTTGTAGAGTTGAAACTGATTACCAAGCCAAAGGCAGACTCAAGAAAGTCAAGCTCTAACTAAGCAAGTGAAAATTGGATTTGTAAGCTGAACAGAGTTTTGAAAATATTGTTGAGAATTAATCTAAAAAAAGTCACTGTGTATACATAAGAGTACTAATAAATGTTACCTGAGAAACCATATCATGATTTTGTAGAAAAATCTCTGAGCATGAAAGCTAATTTGGCAGTACACCTGAAAGCCATACAACACAAGGAAGCAAATATACACAAGAGGAGAAGATGGCAAAAAATAATCAAACTCAGGGCTGAAATAAACCAAGTAGAAACAAAGAGAAATATACAAAGAATCAACAAAACCAGGAGCAGATTCTTTGAGGAAATCAACAAAATAGATAAACCCTTAGCCAGACTAACCAGAGGGCACATAGACAGTATTCAAATTAATAAAATCAGAAATGAAAAGGGAGACATAAGAATAGAAACTGAAGAAATTCAAAAATTCATCAAATCCTACTATAAAAGCCTATACTCAACCAAATTTTATTATTTTTTTAATTTTTTTTTTTTTTTGGTTTTTCGAGACAGGGTTTCTCTGTGTAGCCCTGGCTGTCCTGGAAATCACTCTGTAGACCAGGCTGGCCTCGAACTCAGAAATCCGCCTGCCTCTGCCTCCCAAGTGCTGGGATTAAAGGCATTCGCAACCACCGCCCGGCTCAACCAAATTTTAAAATATGGATGAAATGGAAAATTTTCTAGACAGATACCAGGTGCCAAACTTAAATCAGGATCAGATAAACCATCTAAACAGTCTTATAACCCCTAGAGGTATAGAAGCAATCATTAAAAGTCTACCAACAACAAAAACAACAACAAAAAAGCCCAGGACCAGATGGTTTTAGTGAAGAATTCTATCAGACCTTCAAGAAGACCTAATACCAATTCTCTTCAAACTATTCCACAAAATAGAAACAGAAGGAACACTACCCAATTCGTTCTATGAAGCTACAATCACACTCATACCTAAATCTCACAGAGACCCAACAAAGAAAGAAAACTTCAGACCAATCTCCCTTATGAACATCAATGCAAAAATACTCAATAAAATTCTAGCGAACCGAATCCAAGAACACATCAAAACAATCATCCATCATGATCAAGTAGGGTTTATCCCAGGAATGCAGGGATGGTTCAATATTCGGAAATCCATCAATGTAATCCACTATATAAACAAACTTAAAGAAAAAAACCACATGATCATCTCACTAGATGCTGAAAAAGCATTTCACAAAAATCCAATACCCCTTCATGTTAAAAGTCTTGCAAAGATCAGGGACTCAAGGCCCATACCTAAACATAGTAAAAACAAAATATACAGCAAACAAGTAGCCAACATCAAACTAAATGGAGAGAAATTTGGAGCAATCCCACTAAAATCTGGGACTAGACAAGGCTGTCCATGCTCTTCCTGTCTATTCTCAATACAGTACAATGGAGTACTACTCAGCTATTAAAAACAATGAATTCATAAAATTCTTAGGCAAATAGATGGAACTAGAAAATATCATCCTGAGTAAGGTAACTCAATCACAAAAGAACACATTATATGCACTCACTGATAAGTGGATATTAGCCCAAATGCTCAGAATACCAAAGATACAATTCACAGACGACATGAAGCTCAAGAAGAAGGAAGACCAAAGTGTGGGTGCTTCAGTCCTTCTTAGAAAGGGGAACAAAATGTTCATGGGAGCATATATATAGAGACAAAGTGTGGAGAAGAATCTGAAGGACAGGCCATCCAAAGACTGCCCCACCTGGAGATCCATCCCATATACAGTCACCAAACACAGACACTATTGTGGATCCCAAGAAGTACATGCTGACAGGAGCCGATATAACTGTCTCCTGAGAAGCTCTGTCAAAACCTGGCAAATACAGAGGCATATGTTCACAGCCAACCATTGCACTGAGCACGGGGTCCCAAATGGGGTTCCCAATGGAGGAGTTAGAGAAAGGACTGAAGGAGCTGAAGGAGTTTGCAACTCCATAGGAAGAACAATATCAACCAACCAGATCCCCCAGAGCTCCCAAGAACTAAACCACCAACCAACCAAGGAGTACACATGGAAGTACCCATGGCTCCAGTCGAATATGTAGCAGAGGATGGCCTTGTTGGGCAACAATGAGAGGAGAAGCCCTTAGTCCTGTGAAGGCTCGGTGCCCCAGTGTAGGAGAATCAGAGGGCAGGGAGGTGGGAGTGGGTGGGTGGGGAAACACCCTCATAGAAACAGGGAAGGGGAGATGGGATAAGGGGTTTCAGGGGTACCGGGGAGAGGGATAATATTTGAAATGTAAATAAAGAAAATATCCAGTTAAAAAAAGTTTAAAAAAAAAACAAAAAGGAAGAAAGAAAGCTAATTTGGCATGGAAAGTGTGTATAGCCTCAGTCATGAATCTAGGAATATTGTGGGCAAAGCTACTTATGCACACATGGATGATATTTTTTAAGATTTATGTATTCATTTTAGGAATATGAGTACCCTGTCTTCATGCACACCAGAGAGGGATTCAGATCCCTTTACTGAGAGTTGTGAGCTACTGTGTATTTGCTGAGAATTGAACTCAGGACCTCTGAAAGAGTAACCAACACTTTTAACTGCTCAGCCATCTCTCCAGCTTAGATGATATTATCAAATAATATATCAGAGTATCTTGATCAAAATGACTAGTAGTTGGACTTAAGACCTAGAACGCCATTTGCCTAAAGGGTAGAAGAGACAATGCATGTACTATGATTCACATATTAATCTCTTTCAGTGTCTGTCTTGATGGATGCTGTTGGGATCATGTACTATGATTCACATATTAATCTCTTTCAGTGTCTGTCTTGATGGATGCTGTTGGGAAAAGGAAAAGCACAAAAAACACTGGGAAATTTTTTTATGTAGGAACCCATGAAACTAAACTCAAAACTTGGAGGAAAAATAGTTTTTAAAATTACTCTCTCTTAAGAATATTAAAAATGAATACACTAGTGATATTCCTTGTCATTTATTCCTTTATAGTTTTGTATTAAGAATCTGATGTGTTTCATTGAGGACATAGGCTTGAGTCAGTCAGACTTTTGACCCAATGAGACTTGTATCACATATTTGGGAAAATGAGTGATTGTTGTCTCTGAGGTTGTTTCCCCAAATTTATAAAATCATAATATTGCTACTAATAGTTCCACTTGAAGGAACAACATAGGCTGGCCTGACCACTCAGTTCTCCCAGAGTCTAGACCACCAACCAAGTAATGTACCTGGAGGGATCCATGGCTCCAGATACATATGCAGCAGAGGATGGCCTTGCCTGACAGCAATTGGCAGGGAGGCTCTTGGTTCCAGGGAGATTTGATGCCACAGCATAGGGGGGTGTTGGAGTGGTGGGGTGGGAGAGTGTGGGTGGGTCTGGGAGCTATGCTTGTTTTCTTGTTATTTTGAAGTGAAGAGGAACTTGTAGTGAGTGTTTTTCTACCCTGCTTTAAGCTCCAGGTGGACCACACTACCAGCCCCGCCCAGGTTCCCTCAGATCTGTGGATGGAAGACACACACACATTAGCTTATTTTTCAAACTGTCTTATTGGCTCAATTGCTGGGCTCTTTTAAGACCTCTTTGGCTATCTTGGGCCCTTCATGTCACTCCCAACTCAATGCTCTAAATCTACCCTTGACTTAAGTTACTCAGTTACCTTCTCCTTGTTCAGCAACCCAGAACTTCCCTCTGCTTAGTTGAGTTTCTAATCTCCTGCCTGGGGAAGCAAGTGGCCTATGACGGCTCCACCCAAGATCTCAATTAGCTGGTCACATTTTTACATCCAAAGCATGGCTAAAAATCTCTCTTCCTTCCCTGTGTCTCTTAGCCTGCCTGTGGGGACCCAAAAGTTCTGCCTACTCCTCCTGGCTCATTAGCCACCGGCATCTTTATTGATGGATCAAGCACCAGTTGGGGAACAGGGTCTTCAGGGCTCACATGCAGATTCTGGATCAAAACATCAGAACCACCCAATACATCTCAACTTTTCTGTCTAATAAAAACAAAACAAAAACCTCTTCTCCCAGACATAAATTGAACAAAATCATAACAATCATATAAATTACAAAATATACCATATAATTAACACCAAGTCCATCATATTTGTCAATTAATACTCTACCATCATTCCTAACTTAATTATGATTCTATCCCTGAATTAAGTTTAGATTTTAGCCTATAATGCCATCTGAAAACCATGTCTTCCATTCTATAACCTCTCTCTCAATGTTAAATAGCTTGAGTTAGATTATGAGCCTATAACTAGTCTTCAAACCTGTCAGGGATGCGAGAATGTATTAAATACTCCCTGAGTATATAGGAAGCACCAAACATAGCTTCCAAAACTTAAACAATTATAGAGAAAGCTGACTACCTGGACAGCCCTTAATTTCTCATAATGTTGGAGTATCTGTCTTCAGCCTTCCAGCCCAGGATATCTGGTAGACGTCTGCAAAGCAAGATTATGAAGGACTGTTTACCCTGTGTTGGTAGAGCTATCAGTTCACTATTCAGCATAGTGTGTCCTTTTCCCAGACAGTATTTTGTCTGCAGATGAAACAGGCAATTTCTTCCCCATGACTACCTTGCCTCGATGAGCAACCTCGCCTAGAGGTAAAGATGTTTCGTTTTTCTTTGAAGGAGAGTGAGGAAACTGTCCAGAGCAGACATGTCTCATTGTCAAATGTTTCTGAATAATGAAATAACATTAAATGTCATATTCTGTGGCTTTTTGATGTTTTGAAGACTATGTAAAGTATCTTGAACTATTAAACCTTAACTACTCTTAGCCATTTCTATTTGAGCAAATTGAAAACACTTTATTATAATTAAATCAGAATCTAACATAACCATGAATTTGCTATCTGGCCCTTAACTAGTTTTACTTAATCATCTTACACAGTTTGTAAAGCAGCTATTAAAAGGACTGGGTCTAAGCCTCATGTTCTTAAATGAGTTGAATAGGTAGAATGTCTATCTAAGACTAAGAGTAACAATATTAATTTCAAATTTCGTATCAATATTCAAATTCATACCAATGAAAACCTAAAATCTGTTTCAATATAAATTCTGTACCAATGCAAGAAATTATAAATTCAATTTGTATCAATTATAAAATTTTCTATCAATTAAGATTATGGCTACATAATGCCTTATTCAAGAATAAAATTAGTAATCCATCCTATCTATTTCCTTTCTGTTCAAAATTATGATCAATTCCAAATTATCTTTTAAAATGGTAACCTATCTATACTTTGTAAAATATCTATTACCAGACACCCAAACCCAGGGAATTGGGCTGACAACTCTCCATAATTTCTTCCTTCTGAGTATGGACAATGAGAAAGTCTCTAAAGAGGTGGGGAGTAAAAGGAAATTTAGAAAAAAAAAAACTGGTTCTACTTAAGAAGCTAGCTTTAGCATTTGTTATTTAGTCTCTGCATATTTTGAAGGTTTAGAGCTTGACTGAAATTCTGACCAGATCCTTCTGAAAGGTTGGATGAGATGAGATGACCTGGAATCAACAGCAATCCTAAAGATTTTCTGGAAGTAAGTCTCTGAACATCATCAGGAAGCAGGGGTCAGTTCAGCCTCCTAGCAGATGAGTCTTGTCAGAGCTGTACTTTCTGCAGTAAATGAAACTCACAATCAAAATTTTAATACCATTAAGATTTTTATATGGATCATGCATGGTGCACAGATCAGTTAAGGATGAAATTCTGCTCCTTGTTTGAGCAGATGAAGGACTGCTGTCTTTTATTATGAGTTAATTTTATGAATAACCAATTGTAATAAGTTTTCATTCATGTCATGTGAATCTTTACTTGTCCTGTTGGATTTTCATGAACTTTTATAGTTCTTCAGGGGGCTTCCCCCTGTCATATCTGATCCATATCACTCTGAGAGGGGTTCAGAGCCTATCCTCCTTTCCTGTCAACATAAATGTAGAGCCTTTCTTCTAAAATACCATGTCCTTGGTCCAGTAACCTGAATTCATTGAACATTTACTTGACCTCTCTCCCAAAGGAATTTTAATATAACCACCAATCTCACAACCACATTCATTTTGATAAACAATTCAAAGTAAAGCAATCTAAACAAATATTAACTGATGAGATAGTGCGTCTGCTGTCTTCTGCCCTGACCTTCATGAGATCAAGGCCTACATTATTTATTTTATATCTCTGTCTACTTACAGTATGAGCCTATTTCTAAGCTCTCTATATAAATTTCAAGGCCTAAATTTCTACTGTCTGAGACAGGCTAGGTGACCTACCCCCTGCCTTTGATCTAATCTTTTAAGATCGAATGTCACAATATTTTTATTTTTCTGTAATTAACTTTAATTAAATTCCCCTCTGCTTATTGTATAAGCCCATTTCTAGGCTCTATTTTTATACCAGACAAAGAAATCCCAGAAATCTCATGAGTAAACCATGTTCAAAGATACCAAGAAACTTTCCAGGGAAGACATTTTTCAAATCTTTTTTAAAGCCTTTTTTTATTCACTCTCCCTAACCACTCCCTTCTGTGTAGCTTAATATCTCTGTATATTTAAGAACATTTATACAATTACCATTAAACTCCTTTCTACATTAAAGACAATTAAATCAAATTTAATTTATCCTGATCTTTTGATTATTTGCTTGTAGGAAGAAGCTGTGTCTACCATCTGATTCTCTGCCTCAAAGAATCCATTTTGTCTCTTTGTAGAGCAGGGGCTCTAGGAGTCTCAGCTAAGGCTCTCTGAGGCAGTTAGAATCATTTAAAATGTGCCTAGGGCAAATCCCCGCCACTGGTGGCTGTGTTCCTTTGTTCCAGATTCATGTGCTGAAGCTACATGACTCAGCTCTGCTTGGTGAGAAACCAGTTTTCCCTCTTCCTAGACTTTTGCGTTTGTGTGTATGACCTGAAAATTCCTAAATTGTGGGTTCTCACCCCACATTAGGCACCATCTGTAGTGACTGTTTTTGCTACCCTGCTTTAAGCTGCAGGCAGGCCACACTTCCAGCCCTGCCCAGGTTCCCTCAGATCTGTGGATGGAAGACACACACACATTAGCTTATTTTTCAATCTCTCTTACTGGCTCAATTGTTGGGCTCTTTTTAAGCCTTCTTTGCTTCATTTCACTCCCAACTTAGCACTCTAAATCTGCCCTCGACTTAAGTTGCTCAGTTACCGTCTCCTTGTTCAGCAACTCAGAACTGCCCTCTGCTTAGTTGAGTTTCTAATCTCCTGCCTGGAGAAGCAAGTGGCCTATGGCTGCTCCACCCAAGATCTCACATGGCTGGTCATCTTTTTTTCCCTCTAAAGCACGGATAAAAGTCTCTCTTCCTCCCCTGTGTCTCTTAGCCTCCCTGTGAGGACCCAAAATTGCTGCCTTTTCCTCCTGGCTTATTAGCCACTGGCATCTTTATTGATGGATCAAGAATCACCTGGAGAACAGGACCTTCAGGGTTCACAATGCAGACTCCTGATCAAAACTTGAAAACCACCCCCTACAGGAACTGAGGGTTAAGCATTTTACCCTCTCACCTACAGTACATTTCTCTCTCCAAAGGATACTCGTGAAATCACTGTCTTCTTACATCCCCTGGAAAACAGCATTTCCCCTGACAAAAGAGAAAAGCAAACACTATCCTCTGTACTTTATTTGGGCTAAATGATTAATATTGCTTGACTGTCAACTCAAAAGTTGAACTGGAACTGAAGAAAGATGAGAATACAACTGAATAACTAGCATTTTGTTCAGCCAGACTTTAAGACAGATCCACATTGAAGATACCTGTCTAGCTGAGGTGTATATTCAAATAGGATCAACGGCTCAAAGCTGTCACATGGAAGACACTTTATCCAATAGCTAGTACTTTACCCAATAGCTAATAAACAAGATGGGAAACAACATTTGGAAAGATGATCTTTTGATATTTTTTGTTCTGTTTTGTTTTTCATTTTGAGACAAGGTCTTCCTTCAAGGCCCTGGCTAGTTTTGAACTCACTATCCAGATATGGCTGACCTTGAACTCACTAACTTCCCTGGCTCTGCTCCCTGACTAGTGGCAATGAGATGTATACAACACTATTTGAACATAATTTAAATTCTTTTTAAAAATTACTGGGATTGTTTTAATTTGGAGCTTATTATTGAAAGTTTTCATATTTTATATTTTAATATTATTTATTCCCTCACAACTCCCCCAAGAGCCTCTCCTTATCTCTAGCCACTCAATTTCATATTCTTATTCCTATGTATATGAACGTTTTGCCTGCTTGTATATATGTGTTCCATGTTTATCCAGTGCTTTCTTCAGTTAAAGAAAAAAATCATCCTAGGACCTGGAACTACAGTTACAGATGACTGTGAGCTACCATTCCGGTGCTGGGAACCTAGATCCTTTGCAAGAACAACAAATACCTTTAACTGATGACTGATGGCCCATCTCTCTAGCCTACAATTGAAAAATTCTTAATGAAATAATTTATATTGATGGTAGAATCATCATAAAACTATGACAGAAACATGGATTTCAGAATCAAAACAAGCATAATTTTGAATCTTTTACCTTTCCTTTAAAAATAACGGCAAATATATATATATATATATATATATATATATATATATATATATATATATATATAT
>NW_021604645.1:149147-163772 GCF_004785775.1 Grammomys surdaster | reverse complement strand
TATATATATATATATATATATATATATATATATATATATATATATATTTATGATGGTTTCTAAAGAAGAAAATGATCAGAAGTGTTATAATTGCATTATGATATCAAACAATAAAACTGTAAACATCTTTGATCTCAGGCCATTCATTCTCAAGACCAAAATGATGATGACAGCCTCACCATGTTATTATAAGAATGAAATAAAGTGAAATTATATATGTAAAGTGCCTGTTTTCCTAATTTAGAGATTAATTAATGGTAATCCTGTTCCATTCTGCATATCACCAACTGCTCTTCAGTGTCTAAAGACTATTCTTGTATTATGGAAGTTATTCCCATTTGAAATATTGTTCATATCAAAAAATAATTTGAACTTCAAATATGCCAAAGTGAAGCAGAATGCACAATCAGAAAGTAGTACTCTCAGATAAGTACCTCTGTTTATCAAGACTTTGTCTGTAGGTTTTTTACAAGATAAACTTCTTGTATTGTCCATTATTATGTTCTTCTAGTTTTTATTCTATATTTATCTAGGTGAAGATGTGTCCTAGATTGTAAATGGCTCTTCATGCAGTTTCTGGTTTCTTCTACCCTTTTTCATTACTTGTCAATATATTGTTCTGTTTGTTTACTCAATTTTATATAGTAGATACAATTATATTATAATTTACTATTATATTGTATTTTTTCAATTATATTAACAAATGTTCTTTAAATGAACAAATCCATCTTCTTTCCAAAAAAACTGAAATATTGTTCTGGTGCATCAATCTATGGAAGTATTTTAGGTACTTCCTTTATCCTACTCAGCAAAATGATGACCCTATCACTGCATGCTTTTTTTATGTTTCTTTTTTTTCCAAGGTCATAGACACCCCTATTCTACTACCACTGGTAAGCCCTATGCTTGAACTTATTTTAAGTTAGTGATGAAATGATTTTTCTTGAACTAGTAACAAACTTTATCTTGTGAAGTAAGACTAGGTTTTATCACAGGGCCAATAATAGTGCTAAAGTCTGAAATTCTAGAACATAGTGAAAGATGCACACCACTAGAGAAACTATATCCAAAGCTGCAATCTTCTTTATATCCTTCCCCATAATTATTTTTTTAATGTGCATAGAATGTAAAACTCAGCCCTTCATACTGAGAAACTTGCTTCTTTGCTGCTATGAGAGGGTAAGAGCAGTAAGCAAGCTATGACTCTCAAAGCATATATATTAGCTTAGGGCATAGCCCAAGGTATCAACCTCTAGACTTGGGGAAGGGGTTTTCTTTTTTTTTCAGTTTTAAAAATGTAATAGTGTTTATTTAACTTCAAAAACATTTCAGCATTCTAAACATACAAAAAATAACAGAATGTTGCAAATTGTGTTTAGGTGCAGAGGGTTCTTGAACTTCCATTGATGCAGTAGTTCTTTGCTTTGCTGACAATGATGAGTTCTACAGTTTCTTTAAAAAGTTTAAAATCTACTGCACTTAACTAAGGAAAAAACTCCAAATACTTCTCATGCCAGCTGACCCCTCCCCCCTTTCCACAGATAAGAATGTCAGCAGAATGCTACGCCACTATATACAAAAACAAGACAACCTGAAGCTAAATGGATGCCCACCGCAGTATCAACAGGTCCAGCCTCACGGTGCACGCCCTGAGCTACGGCCCCCTCCAAAAGACATCTTCCCCTCACAGCCTGCACGACAAACAAGGGGCATCAAGAATCTGTCTGGGTTGTTTTGTTCTCTTTACAAACTTTAGATATGTACAGTTGAAAACTCGGTTTCTAGCCAATAACCATAAAGTTAACACTACCTTACGAGTTGAGAACAAAATGCCAGAAACATCTTCAAATGCCTTGTCATACCAACAGCAAAGTGCACTGAGTGAGGAGGACTCAAGGGTGCCTTTTCATTTTAAAAATGTTTGGAGCTATGTACAACTTTGATACAGTTTCAGGGCGCTCTGGACACCCACGGCCACTTCATGTAAACCACTGACACTTTGAGAAACTACAATATGATCGTGATCAAATTTTGTAATTAAACCTAGCAAGGGCAATAGACACGACTCAAATAAGAGATGTGTCAATCACAGCACTCTCCTACTCTAAGGTATTCACAAAGAGACAGAGTTTTTATTCATCTTCCTCCTCTTCCTCCTCTTCTTCCTCCTCCTCCTCTTCTTCTTCCACCTTTTTCTGGGCAACTTTAGCAGGACCCTTGGCGCCGTCAAACTTTCCTTTAGACTTATAGTCAGCAACATCCTTCTCATACGCCTCCTTCAGCTTTGCTGCCTTGGTAATATAAGGCTGCTTTTCACTATCACTTAAGTTATTCCACATCTCACCCAGCTTTTTTGCCACATCTCCGATGGAAATGCAAGGGTTTGTGGATTTGATTTTGGGGCGGAATTCCGAGCAGAATAAGAAAAACCCAGACGGAGGTCTTTTGGGGGCATTTGGGTCCTTCTTCTCCTTGCCTCCTTTAGCTGGTCCATAATCTTTCATCTCCCGATCATAGCGTACTTTATCCGCCTTTGCCATTTCATCAAACTTTGATTTTTCTTTGCTAGACATTGTCTTCCACCTCTCAGAGCACTTCTTGGAAAACTCTGCAAAATTGACTGGAACCTCTGGGGTTTTCTTCTTATGTTCTTCCCTGCATGTCTACACGAAGAAGGCATAAGCAGACATCTTGCCCTTTGGTTTCTTGAGGTCACCTTTAGCCATCCTGACTGTATTGTTCGCTAGTCTGGGCAGCACAGGGCACGATGCGCGGCTCAGCGCTCCCCAGCCTCGCGCTAGCTGCCTCCATGAGAGAGGGGAAGGGGTTTTCTGGGCAACCACACATTTTCTTTACAAAAAAAAAAAAAAACAACTTAGGAAACAACTTCTGTTTTCCTCCACATCCAAAGCTTGGTAGGGTCCTGACAAGGAACTTGATTTTAAAGGGCATGTATGTATGTTCTCATAAATAAGTGGATGCTAGCCAAAAAAGTTTAGAATACATAGGATATAATCCATAGAACTCAAGAAGGTTAACAAGCAGAAGCACCCAAATGAGGATGCTTTAATCCACTTGGGAGGGAAAGAAAACAATCACAGGAGCAAGGGAGGGACCAGGGTGGGAGAGGAGAAGGGGAGGGAAAAGGAGAACATGATCAAGTATGGGGGGGGGAGATGCCCTGAGGGCCAGCAGAAAGAATGGAAACAGGCAACCTTGGAAGGTAGGAGATGGGGGAATGCTTTAGAATGTACCAGAGACCTAGGAGGTGAGAGACTCTCAGGGCTCAAAGGGAGGGACCTTAGATGAAATGCCCTACAGTGGGGAGAGGGAACCTCCAATAGAAAGACAGGGCATCAAATGGAGGAATGGAGCTGTCATTTCACAGTCAAAAATTCTGACTCAGAATTGTTCCTGTCTAAAAGAACTATAGGGACAAAAATGGAGATAACACAGGAAAATGGCCAAGTTGGGCTCCATCTCAAGGATAGGCTCCAAGGCCTGACACTATTTCTGATGCTGTGGTATACTTATAGACAGGAGCCTAGCATGGCTGCCCTCTGAGAGGTCAAACAATCAACTAACTGAGACAGATGCAGATACTTAACAGCCAACCATTGGACTGAAGTCAGGGATCCCTGTGGTTGAATTAGATAAAGACTGAAGGAAGCTGAGGAGGAGGGCGACCCTATAGGAAGACCAGCAGTCTCAACTAACCCGGCCCCCTGAGATCTCTCAGACACTGAGCCACCAACCAGGAAGCATATAGATAGGAGCCGATCCAAGACACTGACACATATGCAACAGAGGACTGCCTGGTCTGGCCTTAATGGGAGAAGATGTACCTAACCTCCAGAGACTTGAGGCCTCAAGGTATGGGGAGGCCTGCTCAGGGAGGGAGGAAAACATCCTCTTGGAGACAGGGTGAGGAGGAATAGGATGAGGAACTGTGGAAGGGCACACTGGGAGGGGGCACAGCAATGACTGGACTGTAAAAGAAAATAAAAGTAGTACAATAAAAAAGACAGAGAAAGAATGTAACGTTGAATTTGTAGGTTGGGGGAGGGGATTTTGGAGGCGTAGATAGAAGTGAAATAATCTGGTCAGAATATATTATAGCACATTCAAAATGAATAAATATTTTTTTTAAATGTAAATACTTAGGAAGGCATTAATTTATGTCGTGATTAAACAACATCGGGATGTGTCATTCATCTCAATGGCTCTATGTATCACCAGTAGGCAAGGAAATTTAGAAACTCAGTCAGTCTACCAAGTGAGCATCTCCTACAGGCAAGATATTATTCTAGTGAATAAAAAGTAGGGCCTTTGCTGCTCTGGATCTCTGAGTAGAAAAATTCAGGACAAATAATAATGTTTAAAGAGCTCAGGAATAGGAAATAAGACATCTTTTGGCATGCATTGCCTTGTCTTAGAGCATTTTAGTAAAGTTGCCCATTGTCGAAATCGTTAACAATCATAAAATCCTTCAATCACTTTAACATTAAAAAGTCACATATTTGTTATTTTTATAAGACACATTAATTGTTTTGTAAAAGATGCCCCCCAGCTGTTGGAGGATGACTATGTTACAGAACAAGTGTTGGCAAATTGGGCAAATCTTTGGCATAGTGTGAGAAATAAAGAAGAGCCAATTTTTTTTTAAAGAATCCAATAATACAGGCTTGTTCAATGAATGCTTGAATACTCGACTAGATACTTAGAAAGGGATTAGCTTCTTCCAGATAAAATCGGCACATATAATGGCACTGAATAGAAAAAAACGTACCTCCAAAAAAGGCTTAGATATGTGACTGAATGACTGACATATTGACATATTAAGAAAAAAGTATGATGGTCCATGAAGTTCATTAGGTTTGTGGTTTGTATATACTCTGCAAACTTTAAGATGTCATAGACCAGTGGCTGGCAAATTATGGCTCCACACACTAAATCTGGCCACCACCTGTTTTTCTATGATCCACTAGCTAAAAATGGCTTTACATTTTAAGTGGTTGAAAAAAAATGAAAATACGAATAATATTTCAGTACAGGGAAAATACTGTGACATTCAAGTTTCAGTGTCTGCAAAAAGTTCCACATGAACAGTTAGGTTTATTTACCTATGAATTATTGCAGGTGGCTTTGGAGCTACAATGACATAGTTAATTAGTTGCAATAAAGACTATATGGCCTGGAAAGCATAACATTTTTGCTATCTGATCATGTGTAAAAAAGTTTGCTGACCCCAGCTGTAAAAGATAATGTCTATGAAGTTTCACAGAATTAGATCTAAGACTCCACTCTCCTTTTGCAACTCAATACCTACAAACATGAGTTTTCTTAAATGAAAAGCTGAGATTTCAATAGTACTCCTACATGATTCAAATGAGATAAATAAAAATATATTAACACATGACCAGTCATCTTTTAAGCATTAAATAAATTAAGATTAATTATCACAAATGATATTCTAAGAAACAGAAGCAAAAGTCGTTTAAGGACGGACAAGAAAACAGTCCTAAATGGCAGTTCTGGTGGTTTTGATAAGATGATTCTGACAAAGATCTTGCCTGAAATTTGAAAAACTGTCCAATACTTGCAAGTAATTCATCATGAAAATGGTCTATAAGTAAGCTGCTGATAGGATTACTCCACACAAAATGATAATTCTTATTTGAGACTGACTGGATGGTGTACAAAAATGGTGACATCAATTTTGTGTTAAGGGAAAGTCTTCTCAGTCTGTTATAAGCCTAGCATGAAGCCACACACAATAGACCTAGCTGAAAGAAAGAAGTTTGAAGTTGGACGAAATGAAACAAATGGGAAGCCTTGGAATATGCCTCCTTTCTTTTTCTTTTCTTTTCTTTTCTTTTCTTTTCTTTTCTCTGTCTTTATTGAAAATAGATTCTTTTCTCACATAATATATCCTGATTATAATTGCCCATCCCACTAACCCTCCTTGCCTTACCTTAGAAAAGAACAGGCTGGCAAAAGATAATGTTAAAATACTACAAAATAAAATATAATAAGATAAAACAAAACAAACTATCACTTCGGAGTTGGACAAGACAAACAAATAGAAGGAAAAGAGCCCAAAGAAGGCACAAGAATCAGAGACCCACTCAGTCACACTCTCAGGAGTCCCATAAAAATACTAACCTGAAAACCAAAACATATGCAGACCTGTGAAGACCCTTAAAGATCCTTACAGACGCTGCATGATGTGTCAGTCTTTGCTCCTGTTAATTACAGGGTCTTGTGTTCTTGTTGTTTTTCATTCCCTCTTGCTCTTACACTCTTTCTGCCTCCTGCTCTGTGGTACTTCCTGGACCCTGAGAAGAAGGATTTGAAGGAGATATCCTAATTAGGGCTGAGTGTGTTCAGGTTCTCTGTTTCTGTCTCTCTGTCCTCCATCGCTATCTCTCTCTGTCCCTGTCTCTCTGTCAATCTGTCTCTCTCCCATTGTCTCTGTCTCTCTGTCTCTCTCTCTGTCTCTCTCTGTCTCTCTCTCTCTCTGTGTGTGTGTGTGTGTGTCTGTGTGTCTGTGTGTCTGTGTGTGTGTCTGTGTTTTGTCTGGCTGTGGATCTCTATATATGTTTCCGTCTACTGCAGGAGGAAGCGTCTCTGATGATGGTTGATTAGTCAGTGTGTATATACATATATGATTAGGAGTCACTTTATCATTACTTGTTTTGTTGCTGCTGCTGTTGCTGCTGTTATTGTTTTAGACCAGAAGTATTTGATTTTAGCCTAAGTCCCTTGATTATCTAGTCTCTTGTTCTTGGCCACTCAAGCAGTATCAGGTATGAGTTCCATCGCATGGAGTAGGCCTTAAGTCAAATCAGACAATGATTGGTTGGTTACTCCCACGAGCTTTTAGTCACCATTGCTCCAGCATATTTTGCAGACAGGACCCTATTGTAGGGCAAGAGATTTGTAGGTGACTTGGTGTTTATGTTTTCCTTCTGGTAACATGTAAAGTCCCTTCCTGTATCAAAGATAGTAAAATGTAGGGGTGATGGCTCTATGAAAGCATCTACTTTACTACTTTATGTCAATGAGTTGTGCAGGTGTTATCTTTATCATTGAGATCCTTGCTTTCAGTTTGTGGAGAGCAACCTATTGTCTTAGCAATAGCCTGGGTTGTTTGGCAATTTCCATGGAACCCTCTTGGCCAACAACTCAATTAGATGTAACCCAATCCAAGTAATGAAAGTTTCATTTGGTGACAAAAGATAGGCAGTTGGGGCTCTATCTCCCCCGTTATTTAAGCTTCATTTTTTATTGTTGTTATGTTTATAATAAACCCATACATAAGGGAAATGATTAAAGATCATCGTACTTCATTAAGGCATATGCCCTTGAAAAAAATAATTATCCTGTTGGTTTTAGTTTAAAATACGAATTAACCATAGCAGTTTTTTAAAAACACATTCTCCATAATCAGGAGTCTTTACAGCTCTGCACTGGGAAAAAACAGCATGGAAATATGAAAGAAAGAAAGGGAGATACATCTATCAGAGCAAAATATTCAAACTATAAGAATTTTTTGTATATGCCTAGTGGGAATATGTTTGCATCAAGCATTCTGGAAATTTATTTAGCAATTATTATTAAAATTCAGGGTATATATAAATATATATATATAATTATATACACGCATATACATATATGTATGTGCAAATATATGTATATATAATTATACACACACATATACATATATGTATGTGGAGAGAGAAAGAGAGAGAGAAAGAGAGAGAGAAAGAGAGAGAGAGAGAGAGAGAGAGAGAGAGAGAGACTAAAATTTTTGGAAGAAAACATAGAAAATACCTTAAAAGACAGTGATTGAAAAGACTTTCTAAATAGAACTCCATTTGCCCAGGAATTAAAGCCAGCAATTGAAAAGTGGAACCTCATGAAAAGCAAAGGAAACAATCAATCCCATGAAGAAGAAATCCACAGAGTTGGGAGAATCTTAGCCAGCTACACGTTTGAAAGAGAATAAAGATCCAAAAATATACAAAGAACTCAAAAATCAAAGAGTCCAGGAATTGAATTACCCAAATTATTAATAATAATAATAATAATAATAATGGGCTGGAGTGCTAAACAGAGAGTTCTCAATAGAAAAAGTCTTTAATATCTTAGTATCTTAATGGAAGTTATACTACTTAGGCTGAAAATACTCCCCACAGACTAACAAAATCACCTATACTAGTCACAAGAAACTTTCTTTCATGTTTTGATCAGGGTAGTTCAAAGGACTCCTAGAACAATATATACTATTTCTGTTGCCCTTAAGTTCCAGTTTGAACGTAAGCTACAACTGATAAAAATGCAGCACATGTGGGGCATGGGACTTGGGTTATTCAAGATGGATCTAACATGAAATCCTCCTTTCTGCAATCTAGCTTCTGTGGTACCAGAAAGTTCTATGCAATTGTCAATGGAGGAAAGAAATAAATAGGCCTACTGAACTGGGACAACTATAAACCATTAACAGTGACAAGTGTGACAAGATATTTGTAAAGGTCAATAGTAGTACTAACATGTTGGTGGTAATCAACAGCTATCTAAGTGGAGTTATACCAGAGAGAAATCATGCCTGATACTAAAAATATAGCCAGATGCTTGGGTCTATGGTGGCCATGTATCTTAGAAGAGAATCTATTATAACAACTTTGCTAAACCAACAAAATTCTGTAAGTATATTCCAAATCTTCTCCTTATACCCACAGATAAGTGTAGCTATCACTCCTTATCAAAGAACTTCTTTGTACAGCAAATTGAGACTATTACAGATTTCAACAACTGGACTCAATAAAATGATCAAAGGAATGTAGTAAGCTCAATCCCAATAGATTTACCAGCAGCAAAACTACTGAATCTATGGCTCAGTGAACATCCCATAAGAGGCAGCAGAAAGATTGTTAATAGTCAGAACCAGGAGATCTGCTGTGAGACAACCTTTCATAAAAGTGATTCCATAAACAATACCTGAACAATGACAATATCAACAAACATTGTGGCGGTTTGAATAAGAATTGCCCCAATGCTTGCAGTCACCAGGGAGTAGCACTATTTGAGAAGGATTAAGAGGTGTGGCCTTGGGCTGGAGAAATGGCTCAGCGATAAAGAGAAGTGACTGCTCTTCCAGAGGTCCTGAGTTCAACTCCCAGCAACCACATGGTGGCTCACAACCATCTACAATGGGATCTGATGCCCTATTTTGGTGTGTCTGAAGAGAGTGACAGTGTACTCACATACATAAAATAAATAAATAAATAAATAAATAAATAAATAAATAAATCTTTTTAAAAAAAGAAGTGTGGTGTTGTTAGGAAGAAGTGTGTTACTGGAGGTGGCTTAAAGGTTTCAAAAAGATCAGACCAGTTCTCGTGTTTCTCTCTCTCCCTCTCTGCCTACAGATCAGGATGTAGCTCTCGGCTACTACTCCACTGCCATGTGTATTACCATATGTGCTGCCATGCTCCCTGTCATGACAGCAAGGAACTAAATCTCTAAAACTCTAACAAGTCCTGTAGCTGCTCTTTGCTAGTTTGTGGGTTCTTTCCCCAGCCTTTATCCCCCGGTTTCACCCCCTATCACTAGATAGGAGAGAAAGAAGGAGAGAAAAGAGAGAGACAGAAATCCTTGAATCAAATTTCTTTGTCTTGTCTTTCTTTGAGCACAACTACAAACAAACCATAACTACCACCACCACCACTACCACCAACAACAACTACAACAACAATAACCAATAACCACCAACACTACCTATCAGGGATCTAGCATGTATATACCCTCTGAAGATTTCCCAGAACTCCAAACATCACACAGTTGCAGATACTATGGGCAACTGGCAAAACCAGGCCTACGAAAGAACATGACATAAATCATAGTCAGCTGCTCCCTATCCCCACACCTAGTATTCAAACAAAAACATATTCTTACAATATTAAATTCTAGAATTGTCACTATAAAAAACATAATTAAATATTTTGTTTTATAAGAGTTGCTTTGATAGTGATGTCAATTTGCAACAGTAGAACAGTGACATATGGATTCAGTAGGTTGTATTCATATATTTATGCACATATATAATATACATGTGTATGTAAGCATAATAAAAAGAGGCTTTCAACTTGAGAATGAGGGCATGGGAGTAGATGGAAGGAGAAAGAAAAAGGAAGGAGGAATTGATATATTTTAATTAAGATGTAAAAGCTTTTAAATAAAAAGTTCAATGAATAAACATTTTAAAAATTGAAAAGTACCTCAAAAGCCATGAATAATTTGAATGACTTATGAGAGAGTTAGGTTGTGGAATATAATGAAGCTACTAAAAAACAAAGAGTTGAATTTTGGCAGATTAACTAGTAACATATCCATGAAATTTTTAAATGAAAATAAAAAAACAGTAAAGTTATATATGTACGATCTGTATCAAAAATACCTAGTGATAAGAGTTTCTATGTGTCTTTAAGTGCATAATAAATTTTGCTACCTGGAATAGCTTCTTTACAGAGAGTGGGAATATCTGTCTAAAGATTAGGCCAAAGTTTTGTTGTTGTTCTTGTTGTTTATCTATACTTCTATGCAGTTTTGCTTCGGTGTGTTTTAAAATGAGGCTTTGCTATTTCTTTCATTTTTTTAGTAAAATTGTTTTTTCTTTGTATTTCCATGACTATTAATGAAGCTAAATGGTTTCTCATTTATGGATTGTCAATTTCCAAATCTATACATTTACATTGGGCAGTTTATTTTCTCTCTTAATGTAAGTATTCTTGTCCACTGAGGAAATAAATGATTTGTCATATGTGTTACAGAATTATTTCATGTACACTCAGTAGTTTAATTTTCAACATAATCAAAACTACCAATCTTTTCTTGCATTTTTAAAATATTACATTGATGTCAATTTATATGAAATAGGAGAAATAACTGATAACAAATATGGTATGATATAGCCTCATAATCTTGCAAACTACAGGATAGCAAGCTATCTTTCTGTATTTTTGTATATACAAACATATGCATAAGTTTTTTGTAATCAAAAATAATGCTGTGGAAATGAAACCCACGAACCTTTAATTTTTTTATCTCAGTGGGAAAATATAAGGACCAGAGGAAACTATCATTTTCTGTATACTTCCTTGTATGATTTAATGTGTTTGAAAATCAATAAAAATAGATATGGCCATGAAAAGTATAGCTGGAAAAGTCTGAAAGAATAGCACTACTATGAAGGAAAATGCATATCAGGTGGGGCAAGCACTGCTCTCTGAAGAAGTCAAAGATAAGGATATGTCCTATAACTTAAGTTTGGACTTGTAGCACAATCATTAAGACACATTTCCAAAGGTGAATCACCACCCACCTCCCTTCCATATACACTGGATGATTGATCTTAAAGACCCTCTTTACTGTTATAATACTCCAAAGAGCAAAACAGAAAAGACTGAAGCAGACAATTGCAGAATGTGATGAGAGGATGGTGATGTCTTGAAGTGGGAGGAGGTTAAGGGGAGAGGAAAGGAGTGGTGGCGATATCTGCATTACTTGGTGCTTGCTCCATATATATAAATAGCCAGTTATGCCTCTTCATTCTAGCTCAGTGTAGCATTTGTTCTGTGACCCTACATAAAATGTAGTCTCCTGGGTGTGACTTAAGTAAGGATAGTACATGCCCTGGCATTAGAAATAGAATTGCAGTGTCCTCTGAATAAACAGCCCAAACCACACTGTGAAGCACACACAAAAAGAACAATAATATTGTAACCCCTAAACAATCAGAAAGACACAGTTGCTTTAGTTTGACTTGTCTTTTAACCCACAGTATTTTCAAATGCAAGTCCAAGGCAGATGTTTATCTAGTTTCTGCACAAAATATTTCCAGTTTTAGAGAAATGTGTCCTTTAGAAAACAGCTATTTACAGTGACAATTGTGAGAACGTTTCTCCTTTAATTGCTCCAAAATTCACCTGTTTATAACCTCTGTGTGTTCATTCTTTTCCTTTATGACTTCCCACTCAAAACAGCCAAGGATACCTTCTGTGTATCCTCAAGCCTTCCTTCTCTTCAAAATGCTACCCATCACTTCCAAATAAGACCTGATTTCAAAATTACTCTTCTTAGCTAAGCATCTCTTCTTAGCTAAGAGCCCCCTATGCTTCCTTAAAATGTAACTCTCTGAAACAATGACTCACCCTAAGATTGGTTTTCATAGTCCTGGGAGTAATTTATTGGCCTATGTTATCACTGTAACACCAGATTAATATTACCTGTTTATATTGCGTTTCTCAAATTCCATTTCGTGGACTTGTTTTTTAACCTCAACTTCAAGATTTTCCTCATAGCTCTGTAAAATATAATTGTGTTGGTGTAAGACAACAAGTCTAGACTCTTGCAAGGTGTGATTCTCTTCAAAAAGGACCTGCAGGTGTGATGTGCCAGGTAAAGCCCAGAGAAAATGCAAACCATGGTGGAGGGGGGAAGTGGGAGGAGCAAGGACTGGAAAGCTAGCAGGAACTGCCCTTCCTCTGCATTTATTCATTTATTTATTTATCCATTTCAATCTGCTTCCTGCCTCTCTTTTCTAACCCCTTGCTAATTCATCATTCCAGCTTCCTGTCATCACAATTTCATTCTAGTTTTATCTTTTCAGATTTTCTGCTTCACTGCCTCCCAAACCTAGGCCCAATTTATTGCCTCTCTCCTCTAAACCTGTACTGGCCTTGGGTCCCTTTCTTTTGAACTAACCCTAAAGGCTGCCTCGTGACTCTAGCTATACTCCCTTCTTTCTTTGACCACATACATAAATCTCTAAGGGAGTAAGTAATTCTGCCAACTTTGGGTTCATCAAGAAAAGTTATATCCATGCCTTTCATGTTCCCACCTAAAACATCAATGAATAAGTTGAATCATGAAATAAGAGGCAAGGATACAGAATCTGTTCCATATTCCTTTTAAAATAGCTCTGCTTAAGATTCTCCATCCCTTTTGGTAACGTTTAGCACATCTAATATGTTAAATTGAGATTACTATCTCTATGGGTCCATATAGATTTAATTTTATCTTAAAGCAAAATACATTTTAATTCTAATTCCTAATTTCTACCATTCTAAACACTTGACCACATGCTTCGACTAGTTAGCATGGTTGTACAATATAGATACAGAATGTTTTCAAACATTGGAAAAGTTCTTTTGAACAGTGCTATTCTGAAATGTTTGAAGAATAATCTTTTACAGGTTTGTTTTACTTTTATTTATGTGTGTCTGAGTGTATACATTATACATGCAGCATTCCACTAAGATCAAAAGTGGACATCAGATCACTCGGGAGCTGGAATTACAGGCCATTGTGAGGTACCTGTGATGAGAACTAAACTCAGATCCAGTGGAAGGACCATACTATCTGTTCTTAATCACAAAGTCTTCTCTCCAACCTTTCTCAGTTTTCTATCAATGTTCTAAGTTCACTTCAGTTTCTATTGATTTATTTCCTTCTACTAAATTGATTTTCTTTGTTAAGAAGCCTTGAATGTGCTCATTTATGTTTATTAGATTATAGTATTCTATTTTATTCATGTGTGTGTATGTGTGTATGTATGTATGTACGTACATATATATGTATGTATAATGATCCACTTGGTAAGTAATCCATTCAACTAGTTATTTAATGCTTTATAATATGTCATCCCTAAGATTATTTTCTTGAAAAATAATTTTTTCTCTGTCTCATGTTTTGTACAGGTCAGAAATCTGGGAACATGTTTTAAAGTTTATTGTGTTGCATTAGAATATTAGTTATTATGTTTGCTTCCATTGGAATTTAAAATCTACTTGCAAAGTGGTATATTCACACCGACGTGGTTGTGGCTCTTGGCCATAGTTCTCACCACAAGGCAAACCTCAATGTCCCCGAGGTTTAGAAAATGGCTCCCTCTACATTGTACAATCTGGAAGTTTTTAGACATTATTATGGCCTGACTTTCTAAGTCATGCATGACTATGACCTCCATATGCTATTGACCTCACAAGGACAGATATTAGAAAATGTGAGAGGAGATCACATGAGATGAGCATGGATGTGTAATTTACTGGGGGCTACCCTCAAGGCTTGTGATTACACCTTTCAGAACAAGAAAGGATTAATTTGTTTCTCATGGCCCATTACTAAGAAACCTCTGTTTTCTGCTGGGGAGCATCTCTTTGGAGCCGTTCTTATACTATTTTGTGAGAATGTCCCACAGAATCAATACCAAATTCACTATTTATACTTTATGGAACCCATCCTATTGTCCTGCAAAATTTTGAATTTTGTTTATCTTATAATTTGTCAAAAATACCTTTGCTTCTATAAGTATTCACTCTGCAGTTGAGCCTCAGATCTTTTCAATTATGCTCTTTTTATTCTTTGCAACCAGAATATTACTTCAATGATACAAAATAGTACATTGGGAATTATGTTCTGTTTTTCTAATCCATGGGATCATTATCACTCTAGCATAAACTCATAAACTTAGTTCCCCCAAAGTACGTGATTCTTCTTCATAGTTCTTTTTTTACACAAAGCATACACACGCACACACACACACACACACACACACACACA
>NW_021604645.1:132061-149047 GCF_004785775.1 Grammomys surdaster | reverse complement strand
GGGGGGGTTATCTTGTAAGCATTTTAATTTTTATTAATTAATTTATTTTAAATCTAAATCACAGCTAGCCTCCTTTCTTTCCTCCCAGTCTCCCTCTTCCCTTCCTCCACTACTCCAATCCTCCATTTCACCTCAGAGAAGGGGAGCCCTCCCATGAATATCAACCAGCCTTGATATATCAAGTTGCAGTAGGACCAGGCCCCATCTTCTCCAATTGTGGCTTGGCAACAGCAGTCTAGTTAGGGGAAAGGGAACCAAAGGCAGGCAAGAGAGGCAGAGACAACTCAGGCTGATAGGAGTCCCACATGAAGGTTCAACTGCACAACTGCTACAATGTGTGCAAAGGGCCTATGTCAGTCCAATGTATGCTCTCAGGTTAGTGATCCAGTCTCTACGGGCCCCTATGGGTCCAGGTTAGTTGATTTTGTATGGTTTTCTTGTGATGTCCTTTACCTTTCTGGGTCCTTCAATCCTTCCTCTTCTTCTTCCATAGGATTCCTCAAGATCAGCCTAATGTTTGGCTGTGGGTCTCTGCATCTGTTTCCATCAGTTGCTGGATGAAGTCTCTCAGATGACAGTTGTGCTATGTGCCTATCTGCAAGTACAGAAGAAAATGATTAATAGTGTCAGGGGTAGGCTCTTATGGCAAGACTCTTAAGTTGGGTGAGTCATTGGTTGGCTATTCCCTTAATTTCTGCTCCATCTTTACCCCTGCACATATTGTAGGCAGGACAAGGCTGGATTGGTATCCCAGTCCTTCGTTGGAAGTCTTGCCTGGTTACAGGAGATGGCTCGTTCAGGTTACATAGTCCCCATTGCTAGGAATTTTAGCTAAACTCACCTTCATTCCTCAGAGTTTTCATTATTCTGAACTTCTAGCTTGTCCCAGAGATACCTCACTCACCAGTTCTTTCTCCCCATAAGCTCTCCCTCTGTCCTCCCCTGACTTGACCCCTCTTGCTTCCCTCCACATGCCCTTCCCACTGAGTTCCCTCTGTCAGTCCACCTTGATGACTCATCTATTTGCCCTTCTCAATGAGATTCAAGAGTCAGCCCCTTCCCCCGGGCCTTCCTTGTTACTTAACTTCTTTGAGTCTATGGACTGTAGCATGGCTATGCTATACTTTATGATTAATATCCACTTAAAAGTGAATACATTCCATGTTTGTCTTTCTGGGTCTGAGTAACTTCACTTGAGATGATCTTTTCCAGTTCTATCCACATATCTGTAAACTCTACAATGTCATTTTTTAACAGTTAAGAAATACTCTATTATGGAAATGTACCACGTTTTCTTTATCCATTCTTCAGTTGAGGGGCATCTAGGTTGTTTCCAGTTTCTGGCTATTAAGAATAAAGCTGCTGTTAACATAGTTGAGCAAGTATCCTTGTGTTATCGAGGAGCATCCCTTGGGTATATGCCCAGGACTGGTATACCTGGCTCTTATTTACTATTTATATTTTCTGAGAAACTGCCAAATTGATTTCCAGAGTGGTTGTACAAGTTTGCACTCTCACCAGAAATGGAAGAGTGTTCCCTTGCTCCACATCTTTGCCAGCATGTTCTCTCTTGAATTTTTGATCTTAGCTATTCTGATGGGAGTACGGTGGAATCCCAGATTCATTTTGATTTATATTTCTCTGATGACAAAGGATGGTGAAAGTTTCTTTAAGTGCTTGTAGGCCAGTAGAGATACCTCTGTCAGGAATTTTGTTTAGATCTGCATCACATTTTTTAATTGTGTTATTTGGTTTGTTGGTTGTCTAGTTTCATGAGTTCTTTATACATTTTGGACATTAGCCTTCAGTGGGTCATGAGGCTAGTGAAGATCTTGTTACATTCTGTAGGCTGCTGTATTATTGTTTTGATGGTGTCCTTTGTCTTACCCACTTATTGTTTGTTGATCTTAGTTCCCCAGCTGCTGTTGTTCTTTTCAGAAAGTTGTCTCCTGTACTAATGTGTTAAAGGTTATTCCTTAGTTCTTTTCTGTCAGATTTGGTGTATTTGGTTATAAACTGAGGTGATTGACCTACTTGGACCTGAGTTTTGTGCAGAGTAATAGATATGAATCTATTTACATTATTATATATGCAGACATCCAGTTAGACCAGCACCATTTGTTGAAAATACTTTCTCTTTTCCACAGGATGGTTTGGCTTCTTTGTCAAAAGTTAAATGTCTATAGGTGTGTGAGTTTATTTCTGGGTCTTTGATACAATGTCATTGATCAACCTGTCTATTTTTATGCCAATACTAGGATTATTTTAGCTATTCTGTTTGTTTTTTGTTGTTGTTGTTGTTTTGTTTTATTTTCCATGTATAGTGGAGTATTGTTCTTTTAAGGTCTGTAAAGAATTATGTGGGAATTTTTATGAGAATTGCATTGACTGTGTAGATTGCTTTTGGTAAGATGGCCATTTTTAACTATGTTAATCTTACAGATTTATGAGCATGGGAAACCTTTACATTTTCTGTTATCTTGTTTAATTTCTTTCTTTAAAGACATGAAGTTCTTAACATACAGGTTTTTAACTTGCTTGGTTAGAGTTATACCGAGGTATTTTATATTATTTGTGGCTGTTGTGAAGGATGTTGTTTCCCTAATTTCTTTCTCAGTCCATTTGTTGTTTGTATGTAGAAGGGCTACTGATTTCTTTGAGATAATTTTGCATCCAACCACTTTGCTGAAGTTGTTTATCAGCTGTGGAGTTCCCTGGTAGAATTTGGGGATGGGGGTCACTTATGTATACTATCAAATCATCTGCAAATAGTGATATTTTGACTCCTTCCTTTACAATTTGTATCCATTTGACCTCCTTTTGTTGTATAATTGCTCTAGGTAAAATTTCAAGTATTATGTTGAATAGATACAGAGTGAGTGAGCGGCCTAGTCCCTGATTTTAGTTGGATTGCTTTAAGTATCTTTCTTTTTAATTTGATGTTGGCTACCAACTTGCTGTATATTGTTTTTATCATGTTTAGGCATGTGCCTTGAGTCTCTGATTTCTCAAAGACATGAAGGGGTGTTGGATTTTGTCAAAGGCTGTTTCAGCATCTACTGAGATGACCATGTGATTTTTTTCTTTTAGTTTCTTTATATTGTAGATGAATTTGATGGATTTACATACGTTGAACCTCCCTTGAATCTCTGGGATGAAGCCTAGTTGATGGTGATGAATGATGTCTTTGATGTGTTCTTGGATTCAGTTTGTGAGTATTTGATTCATCATTATTCATATGGGATATTGGTCTCAAATTCTCTTTTTTGATTGAGTCTTTGTGTGGTTTAGGTATCAGGGTGATTATGACCTTATAGACATAATTTGGCAGCCTTGTCTTGTCCCTGATTTTAGTGTGTTTACTTCAAGTTTCTCTCCAGTTAGTTTGATGTTGGCTATTGGTTTGCTGTATATTGCTTTTATTATGTTTAGGCACGGGCCTTGAATTCCTGATCTTGCCAAGTCTTTTAACATGAAGGGGTGTTGGATTTTGTCAAATGCTTTTTCAGCATCTAATGAAATGGCCATGTGGTTTTTTTCTTTGAGTTCATTTATATAGTGGATTATGTTAGTGGATTTCCAATGAAGCCTACTTGATCATGGTGAATGATCATTTTGATGTGTTCTTGGGTTTGGTTTGTGAGAATTTTATTGAGGATTTTTGCACTGATATTCATACAGGAAGTTGATCTGAAGTTCTCTTTCCTTGTTGGGTCTATGTGTGGTTTAGATATCACCTTAACTGTGGCTTCATACAACAAATTAGGTAGTGTTCCTTCTGTTTCTATTTTGTGGAATAGTTTGAAGAGTATTGGTATTAGATCTTCTTTCAAGGTCTGATAGAATTCTGCACTAAACCCATCTGGTCCTGGGCTTCGTTTTTTGTTTTGTTTTGGTTTGGTTTGGTTTGGTTTGGTATTGTTTTGTTTTGTTTTGTTTTGTTTGGGAGACTTTTAATGACTGCTTCTATTCCCTTAGGGGTTATGGGACTCTTTAGATGGTTTATCTGATCCAGATTTAACTTTGGTACCTGATATCTGTCTAGAAAATTATCCATCTCATCCAGATTTTCCAGTTTTGTTGAATATAGGCTATTGTATTAGGATCTGATGATTTTCTGAAATTCCTCAGTATCTGTGTTTATGTCTCCCTTTTCAGTTCTGATTTTGTTAATTTCGATACTGTCTCTGTGCTCTCTAGTTTGGCTAAGGGTTTATCTATCTTGTTGATTTTCTCAAAGAACCAGCTCCTAATTTTGTTGATTCTTTGTATAGTTCTCTTTGTTTCTACTTGGTTGGTTTTAGCCATGAGTTTGATTATTTCCTACTGTCTACTCCTATTGGGTATATTTGCTTACTCTAAAAACATTAAATTAATGTGAGCGTACTGAGCTTTCTGGCCTCGAATTTAAAGTAAAAAAGAATTGCATCATTTTATTATGGAGAGGAACTAATGTGCACCTGTAGGGAATATATGCTATCATCAAGTGGTTTGTTCTTGGAGTAATAATGGAACAATTCAATGTATGTGAGATAAGAACATATTAATTATATATAACAGACTATGAATTAGATGTCTAGCGCATAAGATCTAGCAATTCTTTTCCATCACCTTTCAAATAAATTATTTTTCTCCTTTCATGGCTGAGACATAACACAAGAACATAAGCAACAGAAGCCAAGATATTTTGTCACCATCATAACCCAATTCTCTCACCACAGCAAGCCATGGATACACCTGAAATGCGTGATTCTGACCTAAAACCCTATCTCATAAAGATAATAAGCTCTTTAAGGAGGATGTCAATAACTCACTTAAAGAAATACAGGAAAACTCATACAAACTGGTAGAAGCCCTTAAAGAGGAAAAATTAAATTCCTTAAAGAAATACAAGGTTAAAATTTTTGAGATGGGTAGACGGCCCCATCCCTCAGGATGATTCCTGTCTAAAAAAATATACAGGGACAAAAAAATAGAGCAGAGATTTGAAGGAAAAGACATACAGAGACCACCTCACCTAGGAATCCATTCCATCTGCAGACACCAAACCCTGACACTATTGCTGATGCCAAGAAGTGCTTGCTGACAGGAGCCTGGTATGACTGTCCCCTGAGAGGCTCTGCCAGAGCCTGACCAATACAGATGCAGAAACTTACAGTCAACAATCAGACTGAGCCTGTAGACCATAATGGAGGAGTTAGGGGAAGGAATGAAGGAGCTGAAGGGGTTTTCAACCCCATAGGAAGAACAACAATATCAACTAGCCAGACCACCCAGAGCTCCCAGGGCCTAAACCACCAACCTAATTGTACATATGGAAGGACCCATGGGTCCAGCTGCATATGTAGCAGAGGATGGCCTTATCTGGCATCAATGGAAGGAGAGGCCCTTGGTCTTGTGGAGGCTTGCTGCTCCAGCATGAGGGGATGCTAGTGGATGAGTGGGTGGAGGAGCACCCTGAGATAGGGGGTTGTGGAGGAGAAACCACTGCTCTTCAGGAGGTCATGAGTTCAAATCCCAACAACCACATGGTGGCTCACAACCATCTGCAATGAGATCTGATGCCCTTATATGGGTGTCTAAAGACAACTACAGTGTACTTTGGGCTGAAGTGAGCAGGGCCAAATGAATGGAGCCTGGAGCAACCAGGGCTAGAGCAAGAGGGAGAAGGGAAGGGGAAAAAAGTAATTTGAAATGTAAATGAATAAAATGATTAATTTAAAAAATAGTTTGGCAGTGTTCCTTCTATTACTAAAACCATCTGGTCCTGGGCTTATTTGTTGTTGTTCTTGTTGTTGGGAAATTTTAATGAGTGCTGCTATCTTCTTAGGGGGTTTATGCCTGTTACATTGATTACTTGATCTTGATTTAACTTTGGTAAGTTGTACCTATTAAGAAAATAACCCATTTCATTTAGATTATTTTTTTCTAATTTTGGGGCATACAGATTTTTGAAGTAAGACATAATGATTTTTTTGGATTTCCTCAGTGTCTTGTTATGCCCCCATTTCTTTCCTGATTTTGTTAATTTGGATATTGTCTCTCTGCGTTTTAGACAGTTTGGCTAAGCTTTTGTCTATCATGTTAATTTTCTCAATATTAATATTTTTAATAAGCTTGACATACTTTATGGCATTGATTAAAAATAGTTTCTCTAATGAAAATATATATGAATATATATATATATATATATATATATATATATACATATATATATATATATATACCTGAAGAATCACAGTGATTTGTTTTTTCATCATCCTTGGATGACATTTTCATACCATATATCTTCTGAGGAACATTTATGAATATTTACATAGATGTGCATAAATATCTTCTGACTTTGAACTAAAATTTTATTTTCTTTTTTTTAATTTTTATTAATAATTCCATCTCAAATGATATTCCAATTACCCCCTCCACCAATCCCCCATCCCATGATATCTCACTTCCTGCTTACCTGTCTGCAACCTCCCTGTCCCATTATCTGCCCTTTTCCTTCCCTTATGCCTTTATGAGAGTGCTCTCCCCACCCACCCACACTCTCCTTCCCCACTGCTCCAGCATCCCCCTACTCTGGGACATCAAACCTCCCTGAGACCAAGGACCTACCCTCCTGTTGCTGTTGGGCAAGGCCATTCTCTGCTACAGATGTATCTGGAGCCATGGATCCCTCCAGGTACGCTCCTTGGTTGGTGATCTAGCCTCTGGGAGAACTTGGTGGTCAGGCCAGTCTATGTTGTTCTTCCAATGGGGTTGTAATCCCCCTCTGCTCCTCCAGCCCTTCTGCCAGCTCCCTCACCAGGTTCCCTGAGTTCAGCCTGATGGGTGGCTCCAAGCATCTACCTCTGCCTTGGTCAGTTGCTGGCCTGACCTTCCCAGGAACTGCCACACTTGGTTCCTCTCCATAAGCGCCTCTTGACCACAGCAGCAGTGTTGGGTTTGGTGTCTGCAGAGCTGATGTATCCTCAAGTGGAGCAATTCCCTACTTGGCCCTTCTTTCAGTCTCTGTTTCATTTTTTGTCCCTGTTCTACCTTTGGACAGAAATATTTCCAGGTTAAATAAACTTTGAGATGGGTTGGGTGGCTCCATTCCTCGACTAAGGGGCATGCCTGTCTACTAGAAGGTGGTCTTCACAGGTTCGATCTCCCCCTTCTCTGTGCATTACAGCTAAAGTCAATCCCATTGGGTCCTGGGAGCCTCACATTTCTTTGGTATCTGCAACACACCAGTGGCTATCCCCAGTTCCTCATCCCATCTGCTACTTATTTTTCCTTATTTTCTTAAAAACAATTTGTGTTACTGGTTTATCTCTCTGTCTCTCTCTGTCTCTGTCTCTCTCTCTCTGTCTGTGTGTGTGTGTCTGTGTGTCTGTGTGCTATCATTAGTGCTTCTCCCAAACACTATAATTAGTAAAATTTTGCCCTAATATTTCCTTACATCAATATGTAGTTTACACACAACAATGTTATGTTTCCAGTATCTTTTCTTTTTTATCTCCAGGCAAAGGCTAACCATCCCTGATTTTATGATAAGTTCCTTTTCTACATAGATGAGTAATTTCTTAATATTTGGTGCTAGAATTGTTGGGTTTTCCCTTTAAAAATTGTATTTTTTAGCTTTGTACTACTAACTATAATTCATTTTTTCAACCCTAATTGATATTATTCAGATTTTTTAGACCCACACATATTTTCAAATGTCCTATGTTGCCATTATCGTGTGCATTTCAAGTCAAATCTAGATTATTAAGTCTGAAACTTTCAGAAGTCAGGGAGCTCACTTAAAGCAATAACATAACAATACCTATACAATGTTACTAGAACATCCTAGAACCTTAAGCTGTTGCAATTTCTAAAGCCCAGGAGCCATTGGTGAGTCACAGTAACATGTTTTGGTGTGTATCTGTATTAAGCAATAGCAAATGTGTATCCTGAAGTTACTGGGCTAGGAATTCAAGAACGAGAATGGCATTTGTTCTGAAGTGTAAAAGGCTAAGAAGAAAAGGAAGCTTGATGACCGATTTCAGAAATTTGGCTATTGCTTTTGGTGCCCCTAGTTTAATTCTCTTATAAAACAATTGACTTTGTTTTTAAGCATAGCATTCCAGTTTTCAAAGCAATGAGACCATGTTCATCCAGGATCAGGTTTCCAGGGCCCCATTTTAGAAACAAGCATAGCTCAAATCAGGCTGAGCTTAAGAGCATTCCATGACAAGCAGCAGAAGCTTTGCAAACTATGGTCAGAAGGCACATTTCATGACCTTTAGCCTGACAAATAGTGTGTGCATTGTTGCTTTATCCCCAGAGGAGGAGCACATAGGAAATATAAAAAAGCATGGTCAGAACTGCTGTAGAAACTGAAGCTTGCAAAGACAACCCCAGAAGCAAAAGCTCATCACATCTTTAAGCACAGCCTTTGCCAGAGTTTTCCTCCCCCTACTAGGACTTCTTGAGATTTTTTTTTTGCTTCCCCATGATGATTCTAAGATATTGGACCAGTAGTGCTTTGAATCACATATGTGTGGATCTTCTTTGTTATTATTATTTTAAATCTTTTTCACAGTCCAGTCTTCATCCCCCTCCGGGTCTGCCCACTGACTGTTCCTCATCCCATACCTCTTCTGTCTTCTCCAAGAGGATGCCCCCATCCCCCACCCCAACCCCACCAGACTTCCCCACTCCCTGGGGCTTCAAGTCTCTCAAGGGTTAGGTGTGGCTTCTCTCACTGAGGCCAGACTCAGCAGTCCTCTGCAGTATAATGTCAGAACCTCACATCATCTGCTGTATGCTGCCTGGTTGGTGGCTCAATGACTGAGAGATCTCAGGGGTCCAGGTTAATTGAGACCGCTGGTCCTCCTACAGGGTCACCCTCCTCCTCAGCTTCTCCCAGCTTTTCCCTAATTCAACCACAGGGGTCAGCAGCTTCTGTCCATTAGTTGGGTGTAAGTATCTGCATCTGATTCTTTCAGCTGCTTGTTGGGCCTCTCAGAGAACAACCATGCTAGACTCTTATCTGTAAGCACATCAGTAATAGTGTCAGGCCTTGAAGCCTACTCTTGATCTGAATTCCAAGTTGGGCCTGTCACTGGACCTCCTTTCTCTCAGGCTTTCCTCTATTTTTGTTCCTGCAGTTCTTTTAGACAGGAACAATTCTGAGTCAGAGTTTTTGATTGTAGGATGGCAACTCCATCCCTCACTCTAAGCCCTGTCTTTCTACTAGAGGTGTATTCTACAAGTTCCCTCTCCCCACTGTAGGACATTTCATCTAAGGTCCCTCCCTTTAAGTCCTGAGAGTCTGTTACCTCTCAGGTCTCTGGTACATTGTAGAGGGTCCCCCCACCACCTCCTACCTTCTAAGGTTGTTTGTTTCCATTCTTTCTGCTGGCCCTCAGGGCTTCCCCCAACTAATAACTGATCATGTTCCTCTTTTCCCCTCCATGTCCCTTTTCCCACCCAGGTCCCTCCCTCCCTCCCCGCTCCTGTGATTGCTTTCTTCTCCCTCCCAAGTGGGATTGAGGCATAGTCACTTGAGCCCTTAGGCTTGTTAACCTTGAGTTCTGTGGATTGTATCCTGGGTATTCTGTACTGTCTCCATGATGATTCTAAGACCAGTAGTGACTTGAATTACACATGTATTTATCTTCTTTTAGGGAGAAGTGTTATACACCCTTGCTTCACTATTCCTATCCTGGACCCTGTGTTGTACATCATAAACTTCTGCTAATAGAAATTTTTAGAAATGAGGTCTTAGAGGAAACCTATTAAGCAACAGAACTTTTGTTTACAGTAGTCTTTCTTAATCCTTAGTAGCTTCTCATGGCTTCACTTAACCTTAGTGAACTATGGTTCTAAACTATTGATGGGAAATGCCATAAATAACTGATTTATATGATAAATAATTATTAATTTATTGTTGTTCTTCATTTGTTAGTTAAACATTATTCTAGGTATCAACCATAGGAAAAGAGTAATAGGTATGTACAGGATTCAGTAATGGCTTTGAGCTTTGACACCTACCAGGGTTTTTGAACATATTCTCTGAAGATAAGTGAGGAATTATTGTACTTAATATTTTAAAAAAGCATTTTAAGACACTCAAAAATTATAAATAATATTATGTGTCTACTAGCATATATTCAAACTATTAAATGCGTGAAGGAAAAGGAAAAACAATTAAAAATCTTTTTATTGTTTTGTTTTAGATCATCTTGCCTCTCTTCTATAGCAATCTGGAATCTTTGAAAGCATTCTTTTTCATGAAATATACCTGTGCTTTTAGTATTATTCTTTCAAGTCTATTGTCATTAGCCAAGTCTATGAAAAAAAATGATTATGTGGTTCTTTTTACAAAGACGGCATTACTGACTTGGACTTTGATTCTTAAAATTTGCAGTGACTGGCCAGAAAGGGGATGGTACCAAAGAGAGAGGATCGAGATGCACACTGGGCCACTGGGAGCTCAAACTCACCCTCAATGTAATTTTTACACTGTTTTTCTTCAACTGCGCTAACTAGCCAATACCTTGTCATTTAGGGTGACACATCTGCTAAGGAGTTTCTCATAAACACAGCCTCCTTCAAGTCCTCCCTGAATAAAGCTTATTCCCAGCCAAAGAACTCTCTGGGAGACATGTTAATGAACCTTTAAAATATTTTTATTTATTCTTTGAGAATTTCATCCAATGTATCTTTATTGTGTGGACTCTCTTCTTCAACTCCTACAAGGCCCCTCCCACTATTTATCCCTCTCAACCTCATGCATTCATTTTTTAATAACTCAGTGAGTCCAATTAGTGCCTCCCATGACTGTAGAGGCATAGAACCTCCACTTGAGCTTGGAGAAGCTACCAGAAGCCTTATCCAGGAAGAAAACCGGCTCACCCTCTCCAGCAGTCAACAACTGCTAATAGCTCTTGCCTAGGGCTTGTGCTTCAGGAGTCCACACCCCATCCAGGGTAATTTTGACTGACCATGCAAATCTTCTAATGGAGGGGCTTTCAGGGCCCAGGTGTTTTCTGAGCACTTCTTGAGCTTCAGATACATGAAATTTCCTTATTAGGTATTCCACCTGGTGTTGTTTTGCCCAGATAGTCATTGGCTTTGCTTACGCAGTGACTAGGTTCCATTTTTTTTAAATCCAGCTGAAGATATTTCTGTTCAGAGGGCTTGAGGACACAAAGGCAGAAGGGGGAACTGAATAGCCTGGGGGCATAACAACCGTCATAAGATCTCACGTACTCTTGGGCTGTTTTGAATCTGGCTCCCCTTCACACAGACTCAAACTATGCCCCAGGCCTTCCACAGTCACTGACCAGAGGTCTCTGGAGGCAAACTGCTAGAGTTGGAAACCAGGCTCCTCTAATTACTTACTACCTGTGAGGTTATAAACAAGTCAATTCTTCACTCTCTGCCTCAGTTTACCTAATAAAACTATGAAGATTATAAATGAATAAGTCAAGGAGATAATATGTGCAAAGACATCAGTGTGGTACATAATGGTAAATATTCAATAAAATTTAGTTATCAAAATAAATCAACAACTAAAGGTTTAAAAGGGCCAAGGATCTTACGAAAACAGAATGGACTGAAGCAAGTAAATATGAAAAACCATGGGACCTAGAATGTGGGCAGGGAGAGGATTTCTGGGTAAAACACAATCTGACAAATTCCTGGACTCTGGACAAAGTAGGATTACTTTTATGGAGGTCAAGGTCAGGGGGGAGGGAAGGAGGAAGGGAATGAAGGAGAGAGAGGGTGGAGAAACACGTGGGAAGGGGTTAGAGAAACTGCTGATTGTGGGGTGAGGGGAACAGAAGTGCTGAAGTTGGAAAACAGGTGCTCTGTCTCAAGATTGTGGTGTGAGCTGAGCCTCCTGTTCTGTTCCGCTGCTATCTGTTTACTTGCTGATGCAGTAGACAGGCTGGCTTTCTCCAAGTCAGCCTCCAAAATCCCCCTAATGCCATCTTAAAAGGCAAAGTGTTCACATTCACCCTTGCCTTCTTTATTTCATTGACATTTTTAACTTAAAAAAAAAAAAGGATAGGTTTCTCAGTGGAGTTCTGGTCAAACATCTAGGTTCTCCTTGCCACTCCACAGGAGTCCTTTCTAGACACATTAACTAGTCCTATGGAGTCAAGAAGCCCCAGTAGCTCTCCAGTATGCAACTGGATTCTCTTGCTTGGTCTGGATTTGCTTTCAGCCTCAGGGCATTTCCCAGCACCCCTGCAGACAACAATGTAGGTAAAAATGTCAAGGTGTGAACTTGTTTCCCCCTTAACAAAGAAAGATTCTCTCCCAGTAATCTTCAGAGTTTCTTTAACTGTATTTCTTGATGTCTCTGCCTTGGTGATTTCTTAAAACAAGCCATACATATAAAATTGTAGTTTTCTACAAACTAGTTAGATCTTCCTTTTTAAAGTTATGAAATGTTAAATTTCCAATTTCCACTTCATCAGCCACATAACTGAAATTGTTTTTAAAGAAGTAGGTTTTTGTATGGTAGCGTTGTCAAGATTTTAGTTCTTTGAAAGTTTAATTTTTGCAATGGTATAAATAACACTTGGTTAAAGACGAAGATTTGATTCAGAAAAATCAGGCTTGTTTTTTTTGGAGGTAGTGGTGGTTGGTTTATCCTATAACTGTTAACATAGAATCTTTAAAAAGCAAGACCGAGTTCCTTGGACAAACTGTAGCCATTCCAGAGTTCACCGAGCCTCCGAGATAAAGGATCGGAAAGAAGTCAAACTCCACCGTTGAAACAGACACAAAATAAACACAACCCACTAACATATAAGAAGAATAATTACAAAAGTTAGAAAGCTAGGTCAAAAATGACCAAAGGCCACTGGGAGGAATTATTCGTATAAATCTTCTTAGGATGGGTAACAAAATTTGTTCATTAAAAAAAGAAACAGGAAACAAATTCCTAATAGCATTCCGACCTGGAGTTCGGGTAAGCGAAGCACAGTTAAGCTAGCTCCGGGGAATGTAAGCAGTTTCAGAACGTCTTCTAAAGTGTTCTTTGTAGCGCACAAGAGCTTAGAATGCGGTTAGTTTTATGTGTTGGCTCCCCTTTTCTGTAAAGGCTTCAAGAGGCAACTTACTTAAGTCTAAATCACTGTAGACACCAAGTGTCAGCCTCCTTGCGCTTTGTGGGGAAACGGGGGCGCACAGCTGCGGAGCCCTTAAAAGTTTTACAATGAATGAGTGAATGAATGAAACCGAACTGGAATGTTGGGGACTAGAAATCAAGCAGAAACTTTCTGGGCTCACAGTGAGCTCAAAGCCAGCAAAGTTAGGGTGGGGACAGCTTGGGCTGCTGAGAGGAAGTCTGTGTTTCTTGCCCTAGACACCTGTTCTCAGGTACGGCTCCAAAATAGCAGCCTCCGCCAGATGCCAAATAGCCCCTGGGCTAGAGGAGGGCTGCAGATGCCTCCTGGGGATCCAAGGAACTTTGTCCCCTTTGCCTTGTTCCCGGTTCCTAACGACTAGGAAGGTGGGAGTTATGGCAGCCCTGGGGTCTCTGCTTCACCGTTTGCGTTAGGGGCACACCCAAGTCTGATCCCTAATCCTATGAGTAAATCATTTCATTCGCTTTCCTGCTTTTCCTTCTTCTCCAAGCAATGGCGCAATTAAATGACAGGGGATGAGAAAGAGAACGCAGATCCCTAGGAAAGTTACAGTGTTCCTTAAGGGTTGGGGGGTTGGGGGTGGGTGGGTGGGATGACGGTGCGGGTTGTTTGGACTGTGGCAGAGCCGTGGGGCCCAGGCTGGGAGCGGCGCAGAGCGGGACCGGTTTTCCGGGGCTGGCAGCTGCCTAGCAAAAAAGTTTCCTGTGGAACAGTGGCCGGCGGGGGCGGGGGCGCGGGCTGCGGGCTCAGCCCAGGACCCGGGGGCGGGGTGCGGGCGGCTAGAGGCTGGCCTGAAGACCGTTAGAGAGACTCCCTCTGCCCCGGGGCCCCCTGGCTCGCCTCCCTGCTGCGCTGCTGCCCACCTGGCGACGTGACGCTCCACCAATCCCCTTCGAGCTCCTCCGGGCCCCTTCGCCTTGCACCGCCCCCCTCCTCACCCTCAAAGGCGCACCCTGCCCCGGCCGCTCTGCGCTCTCGCCGCGGAGCACCCTTCTGGCTTCTTCGTCTCTCGGACGGACGGACGCTAGAGCTCTCTTCTCTTCCCCTTAGCCAAACTTACTTTCCCGCCTCCCGAAAAACTTCAGCTTCCCTCTTCCTCCTCCCGCTCGGCTCTCAGCTCTTTTCCTCTCCACTTCCCTCTCCTCGCCCCGAACCACAAACCCACCTCCCCATTCCTCTCTCCCATCCCCTGCTCCCTTCCCGGGACCCCCTGAACTCATCTTCCTCCTTCACCCCAGACCCAGTCCCAGCGCGCCTGCTGGACTCGGTCTCCTGCTCGGTTATTCTCGAAGCCATGGCAGGACCCGGGAGTTGGAGGGACAAGGAGGTGACAGATCTGGGCCAGTTGCCGGTAAGTAAAGGACTCCGGGCCATCGCCCCCCTTGTGAGCTTTTTTCTGTGGCTTTGAAAGCCCGGGGAATAGAGCCTACACCCTCCAGCAGCCTAGGCCAGGACTTCGACGGGCTGTGGCTTAGGATGGGCCACGGAAGCTGCTGTGCAGAATCATCATCCCTGAGCTCCTGGCTGAGTTGAAGGCCACAAAACTCGAAGGAACGGGGTGAGGTTGGGGAGAAAGAAGTGGGTCCTAAAAAGGGTGGGGCCTTTTCTAAATAGAGCCCGCTTTGTCTAGCAGCTGTCTAGCAGCGCATGGGTACCTGTAATAGAAGCATTCCCGGAAAGGACAAGTGGTGGACCACCCCACTTTCCTTCTTCTGCCAGCAGAGATCTCTACCTATGGGTGGAGCCCTCCCCCTCCCCCACCCCCACCATAAAGAAACGTAATGAGCACAGAAAATAGAAGCATAGGTATCACGCTGCTCTCACTTCGTAATAGCAGTTTCTAAAACTTTATTCTCACCAGGAGAAGGTTCTGGATTAAGTATTGCGGAGTGAAAAGAACTCGACGCCTCTTGGAAAGGAATGGAATTCTGTACATGCCTATTAATTTTTAAAAGTGTATTATCTCTCTTAGATAATGAAATATAGCTTGGTCCGTGGTTATTATGTGCGGGGTCTCCTTGTCCTCAGTGTCCAGTTGAAATTGATTGGTGGGCTATTAAAGCCATCGTAAACAACAGACACACTACTGTAGCACCACCGTTTATTTCAATGGCATCTGGTTTCTCGCTGATACTGGATCCCACCCAAATTCATTTTTCAAGTTCCCTTTTTAGATTGGCATTTCACTTGCACCCTCTCTTGAATGCAAAGGGCCCCTGGACTCTCCAAAGGAGAAATGAGTAGGCACTGGGCCGGAATGATCGCCAGACATGTGTAGTTCAGGGCAGTGGCCTCCTTGCCTTGAGAAAAGCTAAATATTAACCTTGAGGTTATAGGACTATTCAAAGTCATCTTGCCTTAATTAATTTTATGTATGTTTGGCATTTAAAGATATGTGTTGTTAATGATGGCAGATACTTGCCTCCCTAAAAGCGGGACACTCCCAAAGCCTCCCTTTATATTTTACATTAGAATGGTATGTGGTGAGGGGAGGTGAAGTACACGGGTCATATTTTAGCAAACTGTTATCAGTCATTAAAAGAACATATTTCAATACAAAATCGTTGAACAGCAAGTATTAGAATTACTGTTATTGCAACTTCATAAATTAAGGCCAAAGAATTTTTAAAATTAAACTCTTTTTCTTCCCAGATACACCTGAAATCACTTCTTTTCCAGGAGGTGTACACAAGATTTCTGGACTATGGAGACCTCAATTGGATTCCCTTCCACAGGAGCAGAATTTTTCCTATTCAGATTAGCAGTGATTTGATCCTAAATAAGACTGTAAAGCCAGTGAGTGAGCTTGTCCCCTCCTCAGCCTGCTCTGGGGGAAGGGTGAGGAGTGGTGCAAGCACACGTGAGCAAACTGAAATCAATTGCTTTTTAAAAATGACCAAGTTGAGGGATGAAAAAGACCTTATAGAAACGATAGCATGGGGAATTCCAAACCCACAAGGAACAACAAAGGAAAAAAGTAAAAAAAAAGTAAAGGTGTGATTAGGCCAAAGAATGGGTCTAAATTCCCTGGATTAGCTGACGTGGCCCTGGCTTTGGGATATTCTGATCTGAGGCGAGTCCATGAGATAAGCATGATCTTTATATTATAGTTCAGTAGAACATTAGTGTTCTCCAGATTGGGTGAGGGTGGTAGTGCTTACAAAAGAGCAAGATGAGATTGCCTTTTAATGTTGAGGCATATGGAAAATACTCAAAAACATAGGGTGCCAATGGTCTTTTCCCTCATTTTAAATCATCATGAAAGGTAGGATGAAGGAAAATTCTTCTATTTCAGAATTTTATAATAGATTCATTTTATGTACTATCTGAGCAAATCATAGGTAATTCTCCCCTTTCCCAGATTTAAATTCCAAGAAAATAAATATAGCTGGAGAGCAGCATGCTCGTCAGTATTTTCTTTATATCAAATGCTCAGATTTAAAGTCATGGTTCCTGCAGTCATTGAGGTATAGGAGAGTTTTTGTTTGGTTGACATTTAGCATATCCCGAGGACATCAAAAAAAAAAAAGGAATAGAGAAATTGATACTTAATTTAGTTTGCATTTTCATGACAGGGAGAGATGTTCAAGTAAAGAAAATGGCCTAGGCAGTGTCCCTTGTAGTAATTATTCTCAGCAGGACACATATGAAGGACAGAATATTGGCGTATGTCCCTCATAAGTGTAACAGTTCGAAAACAGCTAGATAATAAGAAGAGATTCAAACCTTGAACCATCATATTGATGAAAAGTATCTTGGAGGCCTGGGTGTGGCCTGCCCGAGCAGTAGATTGAGTGCTAGCTACCATGCAGAGTCCCTAGGTTCAATTCCCATACTATACAGGCACACATGG
>NW_021604645.1:69634-132051 GCF_004785775.1 Grammomys surdaster | reverse complement strand
AGCAGTACATTGAGAGCTACCATGCAGAGTCCCTAGGTTCAATTCCCATACTATACAGGCACCCGTCAACATAGAAACACATTTTTTCAGATTATAGAAATACAATTAAATATAGATTTGAGATTTGAATACTATGTAATCTTTGTGATTGTGCAATTTAATGACCAGAAACCAGAAACTCTTGTGAGTACAAGCTTGTACAAGAGTACGAATTGGAATTTAAAGAAAGGGGTGGAGATTTGAGTCAGAGGTAGAAGGATCATGGGTTTGAAGCTAGTGTGAGCTACAAATAGCCTGGACTTCAAAGAAGACCCTCTTTTATAGCACAGAGTAACAAAACAGTGATACAAAATTTCTGTGGTATTAGATAATATTTTATTACTAAATTTATTAATATTTATTAATATGTAAGTTTATTAATATTAATGAATTGATAAATTAATATCATTAAATTTAATATTTTCTAATATTGATATTAATAGTTATTGATATAATATTAGATAAAATTTGATAATATTTTATTCCTAAAACATTACACAGAGGAGAAGAAAATGACATAAAGTTCGCAATTGTAGATGGTATTGTGATGTAATTATAAACACTTTTGTATAGGGCCTTAAAGACATAAAATAAGAAGGTCAATACAATTCTCAATGAGTAGGCCAATTCCATCATATTTACTCTTTGTTTTTAAGATGGAGACTCATGTACAAGCCCTGGACACCTTCCGAACTATTTACATAGCTGACACTGGTCTTGGGCTCCTTACTCTTCGGCCGTTATTTTCTTAGCGCTGGTACTAAAGATATGGGCCACCACATAACTATACTTGTTAATGACTGGCTGTAACTTTTCCCAATTTTTAAGTGGGTATAAACTTTATATAGAAGGAGAAAAATACAGAGATTTGTGGTATATGCTTCCTTTCTTGGAAAAGAGAATTGCAATGTTGTATGTGTTCACACACCTTATTAAAATAGTGTGTTTCGCCTTGGTTATCCCATATAAGGGGTGTACTTGTTATGTATTTATTTATTATTTATTATATTAATTGATGATTTATTATATATGGCCATGTCTAACTATTAAGCCTACAATAACTCAACCTTTTTTATCTCCCAATCTAGCTTATCGTTCATTATGATTGTTCCCTAAGCCAGTATGGTAATGACATTCCTTGTGACTTCAGCCTTGGTATTTGACACTGCCATGTGTACTACTAATCTATATTGGGGTCAGGATTAGACAGTCTTTGAGAACAGTAGTGGTCGAAGTGATCTGAAATAGTACATGATCCAAACACTATATTTGAATTACATTAAGTTTATATTTAAACATACCTTCAGTTTTCTCAGTCTTCACTAAGAAGGCAAACTCTGAGTTCAACATTCAGCCATGAGAAGCTTCCCACTTTACCAAGTCCCTTAGCTGCTGTGTGGAAGCAATTTTGCCTTCAAGTGCCCAAGCTTTGAAATAGCCAGCACACCACCATCCATTTCAAGTGGAATAGTGCCTCAGCTAGAAATTATAATTCAATTTATTTTTTTCTGAGCCACTTTCCCTGTCTCTTGGACAGTGTTTTTCCATAGGTTAGTGCACAGAGACAATAGGGTATACGGATTGAGAATCACTTGGGTATTTTAGAGGAATCATCTAAGGAAATTCTGATTTTATAATTTTATATTAGCCTTAAAGATTATTTTTAAACAGGATTGCTAAATAAGTCTCATGGAGGGAAAATCTATGCATGGATTATGAAATAGTGGTCTACAACAATTTTTCCTTTCTAAGCTCATATTCTATCGTAAAGCTCATCCTTGCCACTGATTGACTTTCACTCTAGGACTTATCCCATTAGAGCCAACATTTTAGAGACTCTACCTATAAGTTCTTTCTCATAGATTAATATTTGTAAGATTAAAAATAGGGAAAGAACATCGTGTGCCATCTCCCATTGTGTATTTTCAGTGTTTATTCCCTCCCTTGCTGTATAACCAGGGGAGCACGTTCCCTCACATTTAAGTAATTTAGGCACACTTGGAACTTCTTGCTACATTTGACCACGCATTGCTTTTCTTCCTCCTTTATGTAGGCGTATTCACTTTTATCTATCAGACTTCGAATAGTCTTCCTTGACCAGCAAACACTGCCTCCTAGTGGTGTTTTTGCTTCCCTCTTCCACACCCTTAAGGAAATTAGCCAGTGGAGGGCTCTCTTTTGCCTTCTCCTTAGAAAGAAAAAAAACAACTTCTAAATTCCAGTTTGCAAGGGCAATTCAATTAGGGCTTCTAATTTGCTAAAGATAATTTTGATATATAGAACTATTTGACAAATATTTTTAAAAAATTGCTTGACGGGTTCTGCTTCAGAAATAAGTTTACTTGACTTTTCTTGTTTCTCACTTTTTTGAGAGAAGATCTAGTAATTGGGTTTCTTATATTGCAGTCCAGAATAAATGTATGCTGAATAAAAATAGAAAATGAGATATAAAATAAAATAAAATAAAAAATAAAATAAATAAATAAATAATAAAATCTGTATATTAATTTACAGATAAGCAGCTTTTCCCTCTTTTATCTTAATTTAGTTGTAAAATATATTACAAATGATAATGATTAACAATAACATCAACACTAAGTTCAATATACTTTTAAAACATGAAATGTAAAAATGTTTTATTTTATTTAAAGTGAGCATTAAGGTCATTAAGAAGCTTTTTAATAGAAAACAACAAGATTTATAATGACACTAATGAACCTTAAATAAGGGTTCTGTGATTTCCACAGTCCATTTCCTCACTTAAAAGCTGACTATAAGATATGCTTACTGTTGAAGGATAGAAATAGGACCAAACAAATTTTTCATCTTTTTGAAGTTTCAGAGATTAAGTCTGTATAGACAATATGAGTTCCCTAACATATGATATCTTTATCACATTAAACACAGACTTACTTATAATTGCTTACCAGTAACAATTAGCTAACTTGTTTAATTGTTTTAAGAAGTAACCGGGCTCTGCAAGATGGCTCAGCAGGTAAACATGACTGCTGACAAACCTGAAGACTGGAGTTCAATCCTCAGAATGGTGAAAGGAGAGAATGGACTCCTGCAAGATGTCCTCTGACCTCCACATGTGCACCATGGCATACATGAATGTGTCCACACATGTACAGAATGAATGAATGAATGAATGAATGCATCCATCCATACATGTACAGGATGTGCATTTTTATTGGTTGTTGCTCTTGAATTGCTAGTGTGGTAAATATACTTCTCAATGATATCTTTAAAAGAACTGTGCTTAAATAATATAACTGAAAAGCTGATTCTTAGTAATGTCTTTGTTGCTTACCTTTTCCCCATAAATCTTTCAGAGAGTCACAGCAAAAATCATATACTAGACAGTAAATATTCCCAAATTTTAAAGCTGTCATTTAAATGACATTTTTATTTTGAATAGGAAGATATGCCTTGATCTACTTGCTTATAATCAACACTTCACTGTGTGATTATTTTAATAAAAAATTCTGGATTGCTGCCTTTGACAATCGTATTGTCAATTCTGTGGAAACATCCAGATTTTAGGATGAGAGAATCTCATATTTTCCCTATAAAATATTAGAGCTCAGAAATAACTGACCATAATGCCTTCATTTTTATACATGGTTTAATAGAATTTTTTAAGAAGGACTCTACTTAATCTAAGGACATTGTTACCTATTCACAGACGGTGTTTACAGGTTGCCTTTTGTTATGTAAATTCTAAAGGAACACTGCAGATTGGAATTTTTTTCAAGAAAACTGATAATTTTTGTTCTAATTTTTGTAGGATCCAACTGGAATATTCTCACTTGATAAAATCATTGGTTTTGGTACTTATGGAAGAATCTATTTGGTAAGTAGATCTAGGTTATTTATTCATGCTTAATTTTATAATAACAGCAGCAATTGTGAGTCAAATCTCAACAAAGCAAATAAGATACTGTTAAATGCAATGCATCAATCTGAGAGGTGAATCATGATAAAATATATCATTGATATTTTAAATTTATTGTTTATTAATGCAGAAGAAAAGCATTATGAAGTCTGCTGAACTAATGAAAATAAGATGTAAAATACATAGCAAAAATTATATTCTTTAATTGAAAGGAGAAGAAAATAGAATGTACCATAATAATAATGTCACTTACTTTACAATACATATCAATATTTTAGTTGTCCACATTGAAATTTAAGTTGAATATTTTATTATTGATAGTAAAGTTCATGATTTTCCATTTTAGTGCACATGATTCTATAAATGTTTAAAGTTTGCTGAAAATTTCTCAAGAAATGATACATTTGTTTAATAATTATATATTAAACATTAAGGATATCTCAGGAACTGTGATAATCATTTGGGATGAGAATCATTTGGAATGAGCTAAAAATTGAACCAAATATGGTTCCTACTTTTCTGGGGGTTATAATATTGGAATATTACATTAAATGTGTATATATATATGGGCTTGTTTGAAAGCCAATATATGTTATATAAGTAAACACACAACCATATCATTCAACTCTGAGAAAATTCATAGCAATATAGATGAATTAAACATGGAAGTTTATTTAGATGAGACGATCATTGTTGACCTACTTCCTGGAAAGTTAAAAACTGATATCAGGGGGATATATTAAATGTTGTGGAGGATATTGATACATTTTAGGGAGTATGACTGTATTAAGGTCTGGCATGCATTTAATCAAGCCTACTTCTTGTACTCTAAAATATGATAAGCTGCTTTCTTCTATCTTGTAATATTATAAAATATAAGTTTCTATACAAGGAAGTAGTTCTTACTCCAAGGCCTTTTCTTTAAAACCAACATCACTGTCCCTAGGCTACTTGTTATTGCCCGCTGATGACAGGTCATGTTTATACTGAAAGTGTAGCAATGCCCTGATGTAGGCCTAAAGGAAAAAATCTTTGTTATTCAGACAAGGGTACCCTCTATCAGGACTTGTCTGGAGCAACATCTTCCCAGTAAAGCGTCTTCTCTAATGTATCTGCCAACACCGGTGTAAAATATGCTTTTAAAATTTCATATCAAAGCACAGTCCACATAGCAGCAATAGCAATGTAGGTGTGCCCTAGGTGCTGAAAAAAAGCTTACTGAGTACAGGGAGCACAGAGAGAGAGTGAGTGACCATAAAAAGGACAAACATTCCTTTCCTTCAAATAATTTTGATCTTACACATAAGCAGAATTGATTAGCTACAAACTAATGATGGCACAGAGCTTATCTGTGTTTTATTTCTTATTTGTTAACATTCTCTGTTTTGCCACTTGATCTGATGATAAAGCACCTTATATATGGGTACGAAAATACCATTTTATAACAGACACACTTAGAATATGTGTATAGTCTACAAATACTTCAATACCTGAGTTGGTGTGTATAAATATATATGTATGTATAATTATTCTAAAAAGTATAACGCCTTCTCCATCACCAAGTGGAAATAAGGTAAGAATTAAACAGTCACCAGAAGGGTGATGTCCTTGCCAGAAGAAAAAAGAAGAAAAAGGTATGTCATGCATTTATTTATTTTTAATTTATCTTTTTAATAAACACTGGCTCTAGTATTTAATACATTTCACTCACAATGAAGATTCAAGTATAGATTTTATGTTAGTGTAAGTCAATGGATGGCTTTACATTTAGTTGCGTGATATACTAGGTGATATTAAATTTTGTTTTTACATAACCTGTAGTTGTGTTTTAACTTTATATTGAATACACTCATTGTTTCTATATTCACTTTTGGGGGCAGCTTGCATTTTCAACTACCTAGACTGAATAAAATAAATTCGTTTTATATCAACTTTTACTTTAGCCATTTCTAGAATTTTCTTTTATGAAGATGTAATTTTATATCTGGTAAGAAGAGCTTACGCCTGAAGACCTTCATGTTCCTTGTAGTTTAAGGCTTCTACTAGTAAAATGCATGACTTCTCTGTTACTTCTGAAAGATATTTACAAGCTTCTCTGTTACTTCTGAAAGATATTACAGATATTGATATTTTCTGTTTTTTTCCTCTCAACAATATACATATATTACATAGTTTCTGAAGTTGAATGTGTGTGTGTGTGTGTGTGTGTATACACTTGCATGTGTGTGTGTACATTTGCATGTGTGCATGTGTGTGTGTGTGTGTATGTGTGTGCATGTGTGGCAGTATGTGTGTGTGTATTTCAGAGATGCCCCTTCTTTCTTTCTTGCCCCACCCCAGTAGTATTACTTCTTACTAAGTGCTTGTTAACCCAGTGCTGAGGGTAGGGGGTGGGGGAGTTCTCTACTTTTCTACATCAGCCTTACTCTTAGCAGACTCTTTCTCTGCCTCAGACATTTTCCACATCATTTGAGTTCCAAACTAGTTTTGGCTTCTCACCATAGAGGACTGCAATTTTTACCTTTTTCTCATTGCAATGGATCTTTATCTGTACTCAGGAATGAATAGAGTCATCTGCCTTTTATCCGGGTAGAGGCTTTATTCCTTAGGTATAAAGGAATCGATGTACTTTCTAGTGCTTCTCATTGTGGTGGTGTCTCTTCAGTTGCTCTGTGCCATGAGTACACATAGAGATGCCTGTATGGCTGTTCCCCAAGACTTTTGCACTCTCATGCAAATTAATGCCTGGCTTTTTGTAAATCACTTAAAATTATATAATTTCTTCATGTGTGCAAAATATGTATGTCTATTCCCATTGTGGCCATATGTGAGGCCATGCTCAGGACTAATTTCTCCTTGCAGGTGGTACCTTTCTTCATCCTTAAGGCTTGTTAGTGGCTTTGAAACTTCTCTCTAGATTCAAAAGTGTGACTTTGTGTATCATTTAGCTTTTTCTTGCTATTAGACTAGGAGTGGTTCTCTTTCTTGATTTCATATCCTCATCCAAAGTGAGAAGTCTATGTATATTTCTTTTAAATGAGTGTTTGTGAAACAACCATTCATTATAGGGTAGGATATATCAGCTTCCAAGAATTTTATATGAACCTATTCAGATTCAGAGATAGAAAATGCTTTCCACTGTCAGAGTTTTCTAAGGAAAAGCTCATTGCAGGATATTGATGACTAAAGCTCTATGTACAACATAAAGATTTCTCTGTCATTCATGGCCCATTTTATTATAGCACAAATTAACTTCCTTTTTTAAAAAAATGTATATTAAAATTACTCCCATAGAAAACAACATAGAGTAAGTTGACATTAATTTTAAACTGAGCATCCTTTTGTATCCTAATAATTCTACCTTTAGAAGTTCATGATAAATACTCCAGATTAGAAGTATAGAGACACTCATTGCAGTATAAAATTAGTATATCTTGGTGAGGACATAGCTCCTTTAAACCAGGCAGACCTAATTTGGTACTTAGAGCTATGACCTTGAATCAGTTATTTTACCTCTGACTATATATATTATTTTTGGTTATAAGATAGAATTTACCATACTTACCTTGTAAGTTTTGAAGAAACTCTATAAAAATAGTATTTATAAAATGTTTGACATAGAGGAGGTTTTTTAAAGACATCTATTACTGTTATTATTTTTAGTATTATTTACACAAACAAATGAACTAACACTGGAATTGATATGTTTTTTAAAAAAGAAGTTACCTTATACTTGGTATTTTGCTATTTTGTAAAGCAGTATTTGTTAAAGGGACAGAAGTATACTCAGTGTGCTAAATGATATATTATTATTCTTACATCATCATTATAGTTATGCCTAAATATGCAGACGAGAAATATTTAACTAAATTATTAGAATAGTAAGATGATTCTCTAGTCCATAGTTTTTGCTAGATTGTCATTCCAGTCTGTGATGTTATAAAAACATGTCTGAGTCTTACATAGATATATAAGTCTATTATATATTAAACATTGCATAACTAACCTATACAACAAAATGGAGATAGGATACCATTCAAAGTTAATGTGAGAGTGACTCACAGAGCCCTTCGCTTTTTCAGTGCTGCCAACCACATCCCCTGCTGTTGTTTGTTTTGGTTAAAGTCTCTCCGATGTCTTCCAGCTTGGTTCCAAGGTCTCCTTCTCTGGCAGGTTTCCAGCTGTCTGCTGAGGTCTGTGCACATTAAAATAAAGACTGAGTCTCACTCTACCTTCTAAGTCTTTTTCCCTTCCTTCTTCTTATTAAACACCTATCATCTTCCCACCCTATCCCCCTTCCTTGCCACCACAGACTTGACTTGAAATTCTGGGCTTCTTTTTCCTTCCTCATTCTTGGAGAGTACTGCTCTTCCATTTTCTCCTAAGTAGGGTTAGAAATGGTAGATTTCGCTTTACCTTTAACTACTAGGCTCATAGCTTGTGATTAATAATTTCAATTGGAAGAATACTTAATATTGGACCATGGAATTATATAGGTGCAAAAAAGAAAATGGGTTATGGACTAGTAAGTTGGCTTAGTGGTTACAGAAGCTGTCAGTATAAGCCTGATGACCTGATGAACTGAGTTCAATCAACAGAGCCCTTATGAAGGTAGGAGAGAATGAATCTACAAAGGTGTTCTCCACTCTTCATATCTACACCATGGTACATGAATGATGCCCCATCCTAGAGAGAGAGGGGGGGCAGAGAGAGAGGGAAGAGGAAGAGAGGGAGGGAGGGAGGGAAGGAGGAGGGGGAGAGAGAGAGAGAGAGAGAGAGAGAGAGAGAGAGAGAGAGAGAGAGAATATAATAGCAGCAAATCAGTGTTTCAAAAAATAGATTACAACTCATTCTTCAACAACACAAGCTAAAACTCAAATTTTTCAAGGAGAAATGTACACAGAAGTACTATAGTAATATCATGAAATATGAAGTAAGTGACTGAGATTCTTTAGAAAGGAAGAGTGAAAACTGGCAACCTGACACTCTTAATTTACACTAAGCATGTTATTAAAATTTTCTGAGCATATTTGTTCAACAATAATATCAATAAACTAGACACGAGAATTGCTAAAGTTTCTTGTGGCTTTGAGATGGAGCACTTCACTAAATGCCTGACACCACATATGATGTAAGCAAGTCCTACTCTCAGAGTAATAATTACAATAATCTCGTAGATCCAGAAGCTTCTTGCACTTGCATACTAGTTGATTGCTAGCTAGTGGCAATTTCTTGGACCACTTCCATGTTTTAGTTCACCAAATAAAATATTCTTCAGCATATTTTTCTGTTTTCTCCTCTATTTCACCACCTGCAATAGGCTTGAGAAATAGCTGAGTTATTATTGAAATATCCATTTCAAAGGTAAAAGTTGGCACCAGGGATGCTAAGAATGCAAAATTGCATTAGTATGTAGCGCAACTCCACTAAACATGATATTAGCAAAGTGAAGCAGGCAACAGGACTTTCTGAAAGAACAAAATGACTGCGCAGTCTTCATGACCTCTCAACTGAACTGCTAACATGATGATGTCAGTAAAAGGAACTGAATGAGACAAGGTAGCCATTTCAAGCAAAGGCAGACTCATCTGAAATACAGTAAAAATGTATGGCAATAAGTACATACTTCTGAAACTGAAACTGACCTTGGATGTTGATTCTTGGGAGACATGAGTGGAGAAATCTGCCCCTTGATAATCAGAAAGTTAATTCAGGTAAATAATAATGTGGCATTATAGTCTTGAGCAAATCCCTGACCCGTTTTTACTCTGCAAGTGCAAGAGTAATTGTGGAAAACTTATTTTTAAAAGCTGTCTAATGTATGCCTCTTAAATTTGACTTTTTTTTTTTGCACACTGCTGGACACACTGCTTCTATTTGCAAACCTTACCAGACAGGTGAGATTTAGGTTTATTAGTTGCATTTTCTGCATTTGAATTTGGAGCAAGGAATGGGAAAAGACAGGAAGGAAAGAAATGTCTTCAAAGTTGATGACATACAATTTATGATATTTAAAATTAATTTCCAAAAATATGGTGCTGACATTTAAGTTGCCTAGCCACTAGGTCTATTGGATGGGAGAGTGAATATTTTTCCTTTTAGGCTGAAATTATACTGTTTATTTGCCTACCAAATGTCTAGCACTGTGAATGCTTTCTTTTTAGGTAGGAAAGTTTCCTCACATCCTTGCCATTTTGCAAATATAGCTCAATTAAGTCAGCCAACAAATATTACTTGAGTGCCCACAGAGAACACAACAGTGGGCATTTTATCATACATTGCAAGCCTCTGAAGCAGGAGCTGAAGCTGAAAATTAATTGAAGCCATAGGCAGACCAAGCTATTGTGTCTTCCTAATACAACATCCCAATTCCAGGACCTGGCCATGACTCCACCTCCTTCCTGTGCCCTTTTGATAATATGCCTCCAGTATAAGGATTAGTCTTTCTCAAGTAACATGAGACTGCCCTAGCATAAGAAATATTAAACGTGTCTGTTATAAAAAAAAAAAAAAGCATTGGTTTGAATGTTTAAAACATCCAGGATAGAACTATCCAAAAGTTGTCGAATACATACAATGTATCATATACTGTGTTCAGTAGAATGTGATAAGATCATCCAAACCTATTGAGAGGCAATTTTCTTGTATTACTTAGCTGAGACCCCACATCGAGCAAGGAATGATGCTAAGAGGAAGACAGAAAGAGGGATGAATGAGAGTGGGCAAGAGGGGAGAAAAGAGGAATGCTGTTTATTTATATATGCAAAAATGTATTTGTTTTACCAGCTATAGAAATTATAATGAATCAATGAGCTTCCAAGAAGAGTATTATCATTACTAAGAGAACAGAGGTTGATACTCTGTTCTCTTAGTGAGAATGGTGAAAAGAACCAGCATAGGCTAAATAAATTGATACCCAGACCAAATTAATGGAAAGTACTGAGCCTTAAAGGCCTTGGAGAAAAGGATAGGTTTCTATCTTGGCAATGGAAATGGAGGCAGGCCTCTTAGTTTTAGGGTTGCATGTTTTTTCTGGTTTATCAAGACTTACGTATCTCAATTAATCTTGATTAAAGAAGTAGTTGGTATTATAGTTAGAGAAGAAAAAGTCATTTATGAATGTTTCCTATAAGATCATCATCAATGCAGTCAATATAATATATGGATATGCAAGTCTTAAGCACATGTATAAAATCACATTCATATTCACAGAGCAAATTCAGTGAAACTTGTTTAAATATCAAGAGTTTCTGCTTTGTTTTAACCTTTAGTACTTTCCCACTAGGTCACCATCACATGTCATTAGACACTTTATAAACTAGCCCTTGCTTTATTGAAACAAGGAATGAGAATTGGTTTTAGAGCTTCTCAACATTCTGTCATACTTGTATATGCATGTCTAAGATACTATTGCCAAATGTGTTCAGAAGTTAACTGTGCTTTTCTGCGCATTGTAAACAGAAAAGCCGAAGTTCTTAGAAATATATTTTACACAGTGACTACAATGGTAAAAACTTACAAAGAATCCTATTAGCAAAATCAAATGCAAATATAAAAAGCAAACGAAATATACAAACAGGTCTTTATGCTAGAGTTTTTAGTTTTCTCTGTTTATCTACACAATGTTATAATAAATTGCCCCTCTACAAAAGCGTGGGGAAAGGAAAGGGAAATTAGATGTGAATTTTGTGCTATTAAGTAGGAGAAATAATGGCACCATGGTGGCTTATGGGTCATTTTTATTATAACATAAGAAAGCTTCTTTAAGTTGATCTTTTTAGGCACAGTCCCTTCATGACTAAGAAAAGAAGGTTAGATTATTCAGAGTTCCCCGAGGTGCGAAAAAAAGATTTATTATATTCCAAGCACTGCCAGCAACATTTTGTGCAAATCATTAACTCTAAAGTGCAAAAAAACCCAAATAAAAACAAAACAAACAAACAACAAACAGAAAAACAGAAAAAGCACCACCATGATCAAAATGCACAGGTCTATGAGTCCTTGGAGTTAGCTCTTCTTGACTTTGAGAAAAATATTGTAATTTATGATTTAAACATTATCCACTTTCAGAGACATTTCCTTAGTTCTTACATTGTCTCTGGCTTTTACTTGTCATTATTGCCTTGGCATCTTATAAGAGCCCTGTGTTGTGAGTACCTTACCTGTGCATACACGAGGGAAGTGAACATGGAAAAGATAGGGAACAAACTGACAGAAGTAGTAAATTAGACATTTCAGAGGAAACCCCACATTCCCCTTGTCCCTAGGTGTGTGCTCTTAGCCCTACTATGTTATATTCATCTTAGCATGCCTGAATCAGAATAAAAGCATTCTATTAGATATCAAGTGAAAATAAGTATTTGTTTCCCAAGCACAAAAATAACCATATTTACAAAACAAACCATAAAACCAAGCAAAGTTCAGGTCATGATGAAGATCATTAGCAATGTGTCCCTCAAATACACTGTTTCCTTCCTGATAAGCACTAAGACAGAACGTCTTAGGGCCTTCTTCTGAAACTTAATTGAATTTCAGAACTGGATGGGCACAAACAGATAGGCTTTAAAGGGTGCTCAAGTTCATAACTGCACTCCTCCTCAGACTCCTAGAAATCACTGAATGGTAGAACAATACTTGCTGTTAACATTCTCTATAGTCACGTGCTCAAGGTTCTATTTATGAGTCCAGGGATGCTTTCCTCAATTACTGTTTCTACTGGTCACCCCCAGGAAGAAGGAAAACACTAAAGAATCATGTAGAGTTAGGGTCTTGTGGATAATTGATTTCTTTTTTCTTTCTTTTTTTAAGATTAAGTTATGTATACAGTGTTCTGCCTGCATGTATGTATTCCTTCAGACCAGAAGAGGTCACCAGATCTCAATATAGATGGTCATGAGCCACCATGTGATTGCTGGGAATTGAACTCAGAACCTCTGGAAGAGCAGACAAAGTACTCTTAACCTCTGAGTAATCTCTCCAGCCCAATAACTGATTTCTTTTTTTCTTTTTAAAAGTTTTAATGTTTTTCAAAGATTCATTTATTTAATTATTATATGTGAGTACACTGTAGCTGTCTTCAGACACACCAGTAGAGGGCATCAGATCCTATTACAGATGCTTGAGCCAATATCTGGTTGCTGGGAATTGAACTCAGGACCTCTAAAAGAGAAGCCAGTGCTCTTAATGTGGTTCATCCCTCCATTTCTGAGAACTGATTTCATAGTAATGAGAATTTTCAGTAAGAAAATCCAGAGGAGGTAACTATGCAGCCTCACTTCTAGCTGGGGAGCTATTAGCAGTTGATAGCTGCTGGGAGAGGGACAGTTAGTTTTTCCCAAGAGTGTAACCCCGAGTAGACTCATGTCCCAGTGGAAGGGCACATATCCAAGAATATATGGCCAACACAAATTTGACTTGAGTTTTTTAAAGAGGGGCATGATGATTGACAGGGAAATAGGTAAAGGAGGTATGGGCACAGAAGGAGTTGGGGGAGGGGCGAATATGATCAAAACTAGCAAAACTAAAATAAACATATTTAAATGTATGCATTCATAATATATTTCTAGTAGTATGTATAAGCATTAGACTGCACAGAATTTAAGGAATCCCTTTTCTCTGATTAACAACATAACTTCTCCCAGAAAAGACAGGAAAAAAAGCTTGGAAGGTTAGACTGGCAGAGGGTGAAATACATGGAAGTAGAGAGTAAGGGATTGCCATTGCAGACGTGGAGGTGAGACCCAGGTGTGCTGTTTTAAAATGTCCTTATATTGTTCCCATCAGATGGCGGTGCAGGTTTCTTTCTGCTTACAGGTTTCTTACAGAACTTACTGCTTGAGGTTTCCCTAGTGGTTAACCTCTACAAGAGTTTTGTAATCAGCCAAATTCTTCCCACATTGACACAAAATAGTATTGTGATGACAGTTGAAAACCAGCCAGAAGGCTTGGAGTGAATATCTAAAGACTAATTAGTAATTGGTCTCTAAAACTGTTATACAACTTCTATTGGAAGTAGGGATCCAAGTGTATTTTTTTTTATTTTGACTATCCTATAAAGTGAATTGCATATGGCTGGAATAGAAAGAAATCAAGGATAAATAAACAAGGAAAAGTTTCCTGCTTCCATTTTCTTTTGTCCTCATTTATGTTTCCCTTTAATTTAAATATTATCGTTTAGCAAAGAGATAATTTAAAGAAAAACACTGTGCATCCAGAAAATCTATATTTATTACTTTTGTACTCTCTTTGGAACAAGCATGGTACCTTCTACACACAGTGCTTAGCACATTTTCTATTGGAACTAAAAGGACATGTGCAGAAGTGACATCCTCTGAAATGACACTTTATTGGTAGCTCTCTGAAGATGTACCTTGATGGAAAAGCCTAATGACACCCTGCAAAGCCATTACTAGAGACAGCTTAGTTTTTTAAATTATACCACCTAAGTAAATTTCTATTCTGATTTTTATTTCAAAAGATGGTACTGTGTAGAGATAAATATTTCCAAAGGATGGAAATATTAGCCCTTCTTTTTATTACTCTCTCCTGAATGAGTCATTTAGGACGCTTGAAAGAGTATATTTTTTCTCAGGGTACTGTAGTTTGTTGTTGGCATAGCCAAATAAGATGGTTTCAAGGGCTCTTCATACCTTCAGGAAGATGTCTAGAATATTTACAAATATTTCCTGACTTGGAAAATTGGCAGCCATTAGAAAGAAAAACACGTATAAATAAGAACATACAAGTTCTTGCTTCCCTTCACCTTCTACCCATGCTCGCCAGTTTCTGAACTATCCTAAATTTTATTATGCTTTAAAAAGAAATTAAATGGTCCAAAATAATAAACTTTAAAAGATTTAGTAGCATAAATTTTTTCAGCAGCTCTCCTCCTCCCTCCATACCAGCTCTGTTACTGTCTCTCTCCCATATTCTCTGTTTCCTCCCTTTCCCTGCTCCCCCATCTCTTTCCCACTTCCTCTCTCCTCATTGATAACAAACTTGTCCTGATTTATTGGGTGCTTTTCGAGCCCCAAGGTCCTGAAATGATACTATTATTCAAAGGCTCTCTCTCTCCCTCCCCCCCCCTCTCTCCCCTCTCCCTCTCTCCCTCTCTCCCTCTCTTTCTCTCTCTCTCTCTCTCTCTCTCTCTCTCTTCCCCTTCTCCCTCTCCCTCTCCTTCTCTCTCTCCCTCTCTCCTTCTATTCCCTTCCCTCTCACCCCCTCCCCTTCCATTTCTGCTTCCCTCCCTTCACCCTATCCATGTGTATCTCTCTCTCTCTCTCTCTCTCTCTCTCTCTCTCTCTCTCTCTCTCTCTCTGTGTGTGTGTGTGTGTGTGTGTTTGTGTGTGTGTGTGTGTGTGTGTGTGTGTGTGTGTGTGCTTGATTTATGACCCTTTAATACTTTTTAAGCATATCATACTTGGCATTAGGTAGATATATTCAGTCCTCAGCTGCACTAGTGCCAGAAATAGTATGAATAAAAAGGTGAGAACTAGTTGAAGCATAAAATATAGTAGTGATATCTGTAGAGTGCCTGTGTTTACTCCAACCAGTGCATTGTGGAAACAAGTTTGCCAGATGTCTTCAACAAATCACTACAACCCCTGAAAATACACAGATAGAATTAATTTTATGACTGTTTTTGAAGGAAATTATTAAAAATGTTTGTTGGTCTGGTATATATAGTCTTACTAAAATGGGACATAGATGTTTTCTATTGCATGCAAATCTGAATGCCAAGACACAAGAGAAAGAGATTACAGAAGAATAATTCTCTGTCAGCTTCCTGCCCTAAGGCCCTTTAGATGGGATATGAGGCCAAAACTATCCAGCTTAACCTAAACCTTCCTCAAGTCCCTCCAATGACATGTGTGGATATGTGAAGTTTGGAGACAGATAACAGGAATCTGTTGAAATATGGTCAGTACATCTATACAAGATAATGTTCATGGGCTGGAGAGATGGCTCAGCTGTTAAAGGCTAGGCTCACAACCAAAGTATATAAGATAATGTTCATAAAACAGGAGCAAAGTAATTATATCCACAATTTTATTAGAACAGTTATAGGTAAGGCCTTTCAGGCACTATAAAATAGAACAATATGTATATTTTTAATTTTGAGATTATAATATAATTATAACAATTCTCCCTTCCCTTTTGTCCTTCACATGCTCCCATACAACCCTCTTGCCCTCTTTCAAATTTGTGGCTCCTTTGCTTTTGATTGCTGTTACATGCATATATGTATATATATCCACATGTATACTTCTGAAGATAACTTGTTTGTATTTCAGCATTATTAAAAGCAAAAGATACACCTCATTTCTCTCTCTCTCTCTCTCTCTCTCTCTATATATATATATATATATATATATATATGTGTGTGTGTGTGTGTGTGTGTGTGTGTGTGTGTGTGTGTGTGTGTATGTATATGTTCAACTCCACAAATATTAGTTTCTTTGGAGTTCTGTTGGTGTCTTTATTTTTCTAGACTGCTACACACTTGATAGATGCATGAGCTATAGCAATCAAGACTTATTCCCTGAGCATGTGTTTGTAGGTTTATAGAACTTGTCTTCTTTTTGCATCAAAATAAGTAGAATGAGAGGTAAACTAAGCAGCTTTGCTGACTCCTAATTGAGTCTCCTATTGAAGAGCATCCAGAAGGGCTAGAGAACAGACATCACTTTTAAGTGTTCTCTGCAGAAGCATTATGCCAAATCAAATTTGTTGCTTAATTGTGTGTTTTCTGTTTTTTATTATTTAAGAATTATATTTCAAGACCTTATTGATCAGGTAGGAAGTAAAAAAAAAGAACGGAAAAACAAACAAACGCATGTGTGTTAAGAGGACAGAAATGGAAGGATTTAAGACCTTTAGAAATAGAGTTGCCAATTTGACTCCCAAATGCAAAATATTCACTTAATTTTCAATCTCATTGAACAGAGAATAATTTTGAGCACAAGTGTGCTCCAAAGGCGCATACTTAATCTACAAACAGAGTTGTCCATCTGAACTTAGAATTCAGCTGGGCAAGTCTTGCATTTTACCTGTCAACTTTATACAGAAACAGCTTTACCTAGTCACAAATTTAATGTCTGTTAGCCCTATATTAAGAAATAAGAGGGACCTTGTCTTACCCACCTGCTATGATATGGTAAGGAATGCTGAATCAGCTTAACTAAAATTGCTGCCAAAGGGTGTAGAGGGTTGGTCTTCTAGTCCTAAAACAGCTGCTACTCCTCCCTGCATATAGCAAATGTTGTCCTGTGCTTCTTTTGGAGCTCCATAGCAAAGTGTCTTTGCTGGCAGCTGTCAGGGTTCACTAAGTCCAGGTGAGTAATTCTTTCCTCTGAAGGGCTGAGTCAAGCAAAGGAGAGTTTTCACCTCTACATGCTAAGGATAACACTTGCTTGTTCATTCTACTAGACTACAAAAGACAAAGTCACTCTAAGTTACTCTATGGCTTTCTTTTTTTCTTATTGTACAAGTAGAGGGCTCAAGACTCTTGAGCTCATTGGTCTTTGTCCAGCTTAACTGCACCCGATAGATGTGAATCCAGTCACTTAGTATGATTGCAATAACTATAAATCAATAATGTTGATATTTTTCTACTGCTGAAAGATGATATATTCTAAAACAGAGGTGAGGAAGACTAGCTCCAGAAAGATTAGTGTTGTTTAGAACTCAATCTGATATAGCACACTTCTCATTATCACTCTTAGTGTACATATGGTACTAGAACCTTCAACTTAAGGACACATACATAGATGCCATTAGTTTGTATATAGTGTAGAATGAAAGTAGACTATTAGCAATGCTGCTTGCTTCTAGCCATTACATAACCCACTTTAATATACCATTAGCATGGTCCAGAGATGCTCCCTCAAGTGCAATTCACAGTCTCCAGAAAAACAATTTATGAAGATTTCAAAAGGAGTTCTCAAGTTGATGTGATATTGCTAGTTATGCTATGTAGGGAATTGCTGAGACCCAGAGAAAAGAACCCTGAGCAGTGTCACTATCTCAGCATCACTGGCTGGCCCTCCTCCTACTACCATCAGTTCTCTCTTAATTTAAGTTGAGAATTCATCACTGTACTATGGAGATAAAATAAGGTTTTGATTTCTATGTAACAAAAATCATAATAACCTTAATTGCCTACTGTATACCAGATATTCTATGTACAGTGTGGAAATTAAATCCTTTACTTTTTTTTTTTAGCAGCACCGTTAAGTAGTTTTATAAATGTTACTTGCTTTATTTAAAAAGTTTGTTGTGACATTTGTGTATACACACAGTTGCATGGGTGGTGGTCAGAGGATGACCTGCTGGAATAGGTTCTCTCCTTCTACCAGGCAGGGCTAGAATTCAGCTCTTTAGTCTCCACAGCAAGCACACTTACCACTGAGCCACTTTCTCAGCCCTGTAACTGGTGATTCTTATTTTATCTACGAAACGGAGGGCTGGCGATGAAATAACTTACCTAAAGTCATGCAGTAAGTTGCTAAGCCAGATTTGAAACAAGACTTCTTTGGCATACAAAAGCCCTCACTTTTAACTATGTAGTGTCAAATTATCAGGTACTTGTTAAATACAAAAAGTAAGCCTCTTCCTGCTTGGCAGGTGAGTGACAAAAGTCAGGTTCTGTTCTTTTTTTTTTTCCTTTAATTTGGTAAGTCTCAAAAATTTGGGCCTTTCAGATAAAGATGGAGAATTAAAGAATTATCTTTTTAGTCACTTGATGAAGCCAAATTATATGATATGTTTTATGGGGAACATGGGGAGCTATGTGAGAAATTATTTAGTTGTTTATGACATGCTTGTTCAGAATGGTCAATATTTAAGGATTACGTTTTGTCACAAAGAACAAGTTTTTTTCTAAAGAAAAAATTTATAGATTTTATGTAAAATATTTCAACAGTAAAGTGACCAGTGCACAATATGTTTTGAAAGCAACCAGAGCAGAAATAAATTAGACATGGTATTGATATTGCACTATGAAGTTTCAAAGGGGAAAGCTTTCTTCCAAATAAGATAGTTTGTGTGTGTGTGTGTGTGTGTGTGTGTGTGTGTGTGTGTGTGTGTGTATCACTTAAGAGAGACTAATGAATTTAGTAAGAATGCTTCCTAGGAAGATAACTGTTTCATGAATTTAATTCCATGTTACTAACTAAAAAATAATGCAAACACTGATTTTTGACTCATCTTTCTGTAATCAAATTTATTCTACTCCCCATACTACAGTGGTAGCACACACTTTGGTTTTGCTCAGGTCTGAATTTAACGTTATTTTGAGTTAAATGGCTTCATGAGTGGAATGCTTAACCTCCTTTAGGCCCAGCTTTACAAAACAATGAGGACAGACAAAATCACTGTGTAAGGTAGTTGTTGTTATCCCTGAAAAAACTTGTAAAAACTTTTCACCAATCCTAGAGACCATACAAAATGTTATTATCACTGAAAATGTGGAAAATGATCAAAGAATTATATCAAGCTTATTTTAGAGCTACAGGTAACTAAGGAATGCTCAGAATGGGAGAAATAGTCTTCCCCAGGGAAGAATAAAGTAAATGGGTAACCAATAGGACATCCCCCAAAACAAACATACAAGTAACAGTATATACACTGAGCAGAATATGTTTAGGGATACATATGTATATGCATCTAACAACAATTAATGAAAAAGGTGGTCATGGATTTAGGGAAGAGCAAGAGGGACATGTATGAAGGGTTGGAGAGAGGAAAGGGGGAGAAGTAATATAATTACCCCATAACCCAAAGAGTAAAATTAAAAATTACTGCCCCAAAAGATGAAGTAGTTGGAAAAGAATCAAACTCTACTGCAGGTCAGAGTGGAAATGACTTCTTAGATACTATATGCCTGTCATTAAATTAGAAATACAAAAACTCAAGCTCTCAGCAGGGATATTGCCATATTTAAGTCAAATACGTAAGGATGTAAACCATCATGCTTTAGATAAACACATGTCCCTATCTTTTGATAACAGACACATATTCAAGACATCCAGATATTGATTAGTACTCTGATTTTCAGGTAGCTGTGATCTAGAAATATGTCACTTTTCCCCTGCTTCTGTACCAGACTGCCAATGGTTAACATGTTAATGCAGCACTGATGGCACTAGCCCTTGTTAGTACACCAGGGAAGTGTAATTCTTCAGAAATTAGGTGTGATTTGAATGTTTCTCTGAAATCTCTTGAAGGATCCCCATGAGTAAACAATATTAAACAGTTTAATCAAAGGAGTCTTATTGATATTCACACCGATTCAAAGAGAAAGCAAAAGTTTTCTATCTTTGCCACATTATTTCCATTTCCTGCATCTTACCCTTAATACATTTTTGTTGTTCTTTTGAATCTTCTCTCCTGACTCTTTCCTATTTAGATACTAACAGTACTTAGTGTAGTAAAAAAACTTCGACAGCCACAAATTTCTTCTTCAGATTTTTTTTTTTTTTTGGAAAGAAACTAAAGATACTGGAAAGAAATTTGTTCCTGGCTTTCTATAGCCATTTTCCACCACGTTTATTTCCATATGTTATATATTATTATGTAAAATTTTAGGTAATTTGTCCTAGGTTTATTAGATGATGATGATTTGAATGAAGGGTAGTCTGACCTGCCTTGGTTTAAAATATCTGTTTACATTGTAATGCCAGATATGCCTGGGACTAGGAGGTAGTAATAGTGGGAGAATGAGTGACGTAAAATGGGCTAGGTTTCAGGATTTCATTCCTTCTAGAGTAACCCACAATTTGATATGAACTAAGAAACTCTTTGAGCAATACTGTAAGCAGAGCCAGTAGCAGGCCTTGGAATTGGAGCCCTCTGATGGAGTATAGTACTCTTATTTTTATACTGCACAAGTTCTTCAATTGGAGTGCACACCAAAATCCTCTAGAGGAATAATTTGTACAAACACATGCCCAAGGTCTACATGAAAATGTTTCCACTGGGAACTACTGCTAAGTTGAACTTCAGATATAAACTAGAAATCTCAGGGAGGTCTTATTGATTTATTCAGAAGCTAGAAAACTGTAAGCATAAGTTTTAAGAGCAGAGATTTGACTCAATATGGTATGGTTTGCTAAAAAGATAAACCAAAATTATTTCCTGCAATACATTTTACTGCATCCTTCCATATTTACGTTACTTGACACTCTTGCACGTTAGGTCTTCTTACAAGGAATCACATTTTATATGTATTTTATAAAGTAAGAAATGCATTAAGCCACTGATTAACAGCTTAAGGAATGGGATTATTTCTCACCTTAATCTCAAGGGAAATAGGACCAAGGCAGGTAAATTATTTCTGATGGTTGTGTGAGAGTTAAGAGGGAGGATTCCATAACAAGGAGAGTTGCTCCCAAGAAAAGCAAAGCCAGATGTAGCACCTCTGTAAAAGGAAAGAGCCTTAAGGGGCTGTGTGGGAGGGGTGGGGGATGAAGGTAAAGTACACTTTGCCAGAGGTTATCCAATTGCCCTTGATGGAGGGAGCCTGGTTCTCTCACTTTTATGGCTCAATTCTCTTTACTTAGAATGACCCTCCACTGACCCAACTTCATTTAAATGAAAAGAAACAAAGAAAGACTGAAGGACATAATCCTACCCCCTAAGTTAGAGTATTAAACAGCTGATTGATATGACCAATTCAGAGAAGAGACAACACACACTGTATATTCAAAGCAATGGTTTACATTTATTTGTCAATTCAGAAAAACAGACTGCATTAAGTCAAAGGAGAAACAACTTTCTCAATCTCTTTTCACACTCTATTTTATTTGCTTACCTGAACCTCATCTAGAGTTATGAGGCTTTTTAAGTTCTCTAGTGGAAAAGGAATTGACCTTTGGGTCAAATATTGTGAGACTTCATTGATACAGTGAAAAATGTTGAAGTGGTCATAGGCTAAGGACTTAAGCTGAAGAACAGAAAAAATAGGGACACGGTCATGTAGATGAGGCTGTTTTAAACTGACTGATGAAGAGAGAAACGGTAAAGTTCTGGTTGTGGATAGAAACAGAACTGGGAGTCTCCTGATGTTGGTAACCATGGCTTTCTCAAACCCTTTTGAAATCCTTTTCCAGTTATCAATAAAGCCTGCCTGTCTAGATGCCTTCAGAGTACATATAGTTCAGAGACTATGTTCCCTTTAAAATGTGGTTTTGATTAATCCATTTTTGGATCATCCAGTTGGTTTTTGGTCAGTTAACTTGAGCCTTGGACTTTAATGCTTTTTCTTTTTCATATTTGGCCATGTAAAAGGAGGATTAAAGCACATATCAAATCTAAGCAGCAGGATTTAAACCAAGCCAGACTCATGAACTCTTGTTCTTACTCCTCCCTTCCGATGTTAGACATCTAGTCTCTACAGCATCACCAATGTTTTCAATTAAGGAAGCCAGTTTAAGTGGCATGTGGACCACTTTCTAAAGGGAAGCCCAGAAGCCAGTGCTAAAGTCTTGGCAGATAATAAAGGCAAAATTAAAATCTAGTCACTTCGGATTTACTGGAAATCTGCTGAAACTTCTATGAAACCCCAAGATGTTAACAGCCCCCGATGGTAAAGGAAGGAGGGCCACAATGTTTTTCAAATGTTTTTGAATACCCTCTTACGTCTTTTGGAAATCTACCATCCAACTAAAAGAATCACAGAAGTGGTTATTCACCTGTGTTTCTGCTCCTTCTCTTCTGGCTAAGCTAGCTTTGTAGATTCTACTTTCATATATTAATTCCTTTTATGTATTCATTCTCAAAATCAGGCTTCTTGATCACCAACTGTGTCAGTATCATCCAGAAACTTGTTAGAAATAAAAAACTGTTGGTCCACTCTAGTAATATTGAAACAAACACAGCTCGGATTGCCAACTGGGTGAAACAGGAAGCTTGCTTTAGCAGATGCTGTCATTCTGGGCTTACATCTAGTGGGAGAGTCATTGCTGAAAAATATTTCTTAGTTGTATTCCATCCGTGAAGTTGCTATTATCCTCCCATTGTACATATAACCTACAGTTAGAATAAGCTACTAAATGGAAGAAAAGCACATCTTTTTTTCTTGGAATTTCATGATCATTTGGCAAAATTTACTTAATCTCCTTCCCAATATCATGAGTATATGAGATGCATACTCAAATACACACACACACACACACACACACAAACACATTAACTTATGCATAGATACAGTTAGATATCAGTAATATTTATCATTATTTAGACATTCCAACATCTCATGAAAGGAAAAGTAAATTGTCTTCTTTTTACTTGGAAAATCTAAAGAAAAGAATGAACTAGGCAAAATTTAGCCCATGTCAAGCATTAAAGTTTCCAGGTTAAGAACATATAGATTTGATGAAGAAATTTAAAACTCTCCTTTACAATAAAAGTAAATTATAAACCATGAAAGTATGTCTTTGGGCATGGATAAAAGCAAACACCCTGACTTTCCTGCTCCCACAAATCCCTAGAAGTTTAGAAATACACACAGCCCTGGTTTTGATTATAGAATTAGTTACTTTTCTCTGCATGGCATATGTATTCTGTTAGTGAATTGGAAACTTAAGCAATTTGTTCCTTACATCTTAATACACATTCGAGTAGCATTTTGGGACAGTCTTCACAAAGTTCTTTCTTGGCAAGTTAGTGATGGCAGCTTAATGCACTGGTTTGGAGTAGTGTAACAGCATTCTGCAGTAAATTTCTCTGTGATGATGGCTTAGAATGTACTAAATGTTTCTGCAGAACTTTCAGATCTGGAAACCTGGGCAGGGTTTTTCAGAAAGGGCAGAAGTTGACAGTTGTGATAGAAAAAGCTGTAAGCTCTCATGGTAAGATTTACAAAGAGATAATTTGGAGGTGATTTGAAGACTTTTGTTATTTTCCTGTCAAATATATTCATCCATTGTTCCAGTCAAATTTGCCACTCCATGTAAGAGCAAATAAGGTAATAAGAGAAACAATGTTTGTCAAACCAAGTGTTTGGCTAAATTAATTCTTGGTTAGCTTATGCTGGCTGTATATATCATTCAAAACACATAGCCTCAAGCTACTACTGAAGTTTTATATATTCCTAGTAAGAAACTGAGGCAATATTAACATCTGTAATCCACATGAATATAGTATTATATTTAGTTAATGAGCTTCAGATGAAACATATTCGCATCACAGAAAGCACCAATCCATATGTATCCTAGCATATGTCACTTCTGTTTCTCTTAACCCTCACCCACACTGACTGAGTTCAGGTTCACTGCTTTCTGGTCCATAGTCCTTTAAATGGATGTGCCATGTGATAAAGGTTCTTAGGTTCTCTCAGAGGTTGGCTTTCAGTAATTATAGTGGATGGTCATTATTTTGTTGTTCTGTTCTACTCTTTGGAAAACATATCTTAAGTGAAGGGAAAAGAAAAGAGAGAAGGTAACAGAATGCATGTGCAATGAATTCAGAGAGTGGCTGTTACAGAGTGAAAAAGTCCAGCAACAGGAGAGCAAGGTGGTAGGGAGGGAGTGTGGAGAGGAAGGCAGAAGTATGCATGAAACTGCTATAATGAAGCCAATTATTTGGTATACTGACTTAAACCAGGAATAAAAATGAAAGCCATATTCGTTGGTGTCTTAATCCTCTAAAAGTGCAGGCAGTTGGGGAAGAAACAGAAGCTTAATACAGATCCTATGTTTCAGAATACTCCTCGTAGCCAGCTATCAAGCAGCTGGATGTAAGCAACTCAGAAGTTCAATTCTTACTGTTTGTCAGAGAATTAGAAGTAATTTATGATATTAATATATACAATATCACAGCAAGAAATCAGAAACAAAATAGAAGAATGAAGAAAATCAGTCTAAGAATTTAAGATAATGACTAGGGTAGGGTAGGGTAGGGTAGGGTAGGGTAGGGCAGAATGGGCTTTCTGGCCTTCTGAGTGAGTGGATGAATATCTGTAATCAGGCATGACTTAATGATGGTGATTTGTTCTGCGAGAAAAGCCCTTAGTGAATCTCTTCCATGTATGAACTCCACATATTATATACATATATTATGCATTATTATATATATATATATATATATATATATATATATATATATATATATATATCATACTATATATATATACTATAAATTACTATGCACCTCAGCTATATTATAATTTTATGGAGCCAGTTTCATATATGTCATCCAACATTGACAGAAGCATCATCATGCAGCAGATTAAAACTCTGATGACATATCGATTTACAGAGAACTGCTAATTGTTTTTAGTAAATCTTAATTAGTTAAGCTTAATTAGGAGGACTCATCATTGGCTGGGTGTAAGTGTTTTATGACGCAAATAACTTTCGAAACAAGTAGAACTCCAGCAAAACAAGTTTTAAAAACTATTTCCATGTATTTATGGTTAGACAGGCACATACTTGGCTGCAAAAGGAGGAAGATGGGAGGGGGGCGGTTTCAAAGACAGTCTAGGTTATAGGAGATCCTGCAGAAGAGTCAGATAACTCAGAGATTTGCTATGAGATAGTATCTTCTACATATGACAGGGAAATTGCATTCATGAAATCTCAACAATACAGTTGCCTAAACTTGACCTGAAGTATGATAATACCAGTTGACATATCAATATGAATGGGGGAAATTCTACAGTGATCCAGTCCTAGAGATACAGGCAATTAATGGCTACTGGGAGAGGGAAAGGTGGGGATCAGTCTTCTCCTTGTATGAGTTATCCAATTGTAGTGGTCAGCCCAAACATATGTGTATACTAGCAACACTAAAGGGATTCATAAACTTATATATGCATGTACATTTATATAACATTAATAACTAAAGAATAAGAGACCATGAATTTTTAGGGGAAGGTGTAAGAACATAAAAGAACTTGAAGGGAGAAGAGGGAGGGGAAAATAATGTACTCATATATGAACGTATTACAAAATTAAGAAAAATGAAGACATGAGACTAATGTGTAGATAAACTTAAAAGTAGACAGCCAAAATGCTAAAAATATAAAAAATCTAAAGCCAGTCATGGTAATGTTCACACTTTTTCTTAGGTAACAAATAGGAAGGCTGGAAAGGAGGATTGCTTATGCCCAGGAGTTTAAGACCCTCTTGAGCAACATAGAAAGTCCCATCTCACAAAAATAAGAGATATAATTTGATAAAGAAAACAATTGATACTGAAATTCCACAGGCATAATATCATGCTTAACCAGTAACAGACTTCCTCCAAGTGGCACCATAAGGTTACTTTCGTGTCCTGTAGTTTGTTTATGTGTGTATAAACTGAGGGGGTTGGATTAGAATCTCATTAAGCTAAGGCAGTTCTCCATTGAGGTGAACTGATTTGCAGGGTGATAGGGGAATAGAACTGTTTAAGTGTCAGAAAGTAAATCACCTGTCACAAAACAGGTGGAATGGATAATGTCATGTGAAATTTGAGAAACATCTGTTTGCCTATATAACAGTGCCTGGGTCAAGATGGAGCCACCTGGTTGAAATGATGTATCAAGTTGCAAAAGTCAGAATCTGGCTGACCCAGGACATTTTGGGCAGTGTGAAGAAAAAAAAGACTTATCAGTTTTATATTTTTAAAGATTATTTTACTTTACTTTCTGAGGGTTAGTTCCCATGCTAGCAGGGGAAGAAGAAAAGTAAAGTCACCATCATTTTGAGGATTATGCTCAAGAAAAGGGATTTCAGCTAAGATGAGTAAGCACTGTATTCTGAATCCTTTACTTTCTTCCTTTCTTACATTGGCTTGCTCAAACTGATATCTTTAGTCATCTAGGGGAAAGAGATCACTGATTACATCAATGTGAAATGTGAATGCTTAATGCATTTATGTAATTTTCTTAATTATGTTTTACAGAACTGGGTTTACCTTCCTAAGCAGAACATAAGCATATACAAAATACAAACCGTGGTAAAATTGATGTCGAAAAGGAAATAATAAGAACCAAGGCCAAACACATTCTCTTGTTGACCTTGGGTTCTCTTTCTAAACATACAAGGAGTACCTATAAGTACCTTGCAGGAAAGTTTTCTAGTGGTGAATACCCATATTTCAGTGACTTTACAAATCATATATAGCCAATCGCATAGACTTTAAAGTGCTTCAGGTATCCTCAACAACACAGTTGCCCTCTTAACTTCTGTAACTTTAGCATCCTTAAAAACATCCCTGCTATCTTGACAATGATTTCTTTTCATGCCTTTTCACAAACATAATTAATGTGATGCCCATTGTGGTTGGTGCCATCCCTGGGCTGGTAGTCTTGGGTTCTATAAGAAAGCAAGCTGAGCAAGCCAGGGGAAGCAAGCCAGTAAGTAACATCCCTCCATGGTCTCTGCATCAGTTCCTGCTTCCTGACCTGCTTGTGTTCCAGTCCTGACTTCCTTTGGTGATGAACAGCAATGTGGAAGTGTAAGCTGAATAAACCCTTTCCCCCTCAACTTGCTCCTTGGTCATGATGTTTGTGCAGGAATAGAAACACTGACTAAGACCTGGATAAACAACAGGCTTTCCTCTATTGTGTTTGTTTGTTTGTTTGTTTGTTCTATCTTTTGTATTTAGGCAGCTTATTTATTTTGAAATACTATCTGTATAGAGAAAGAAATGGAAGTTTTTTTTTTAAAAAATCAGTATTTGTTAAACTTACTTAACCCTTTCCATTGACTCATGCTGCTGCTCTTGTCAAAAAATAATGCATGTAAATATAAAGATTTTAAACTTATTTTGTGTAATTATTAGTGTTAGTAATTATGCATGCTATTAATTTGGTTTAGACATTTAGCCACAATACAAAATAAGATAGAAACATACAAAGCGGGCTTATTTGCTATGAAATAATTCTTGAAATAATTTTATACACAAGGGAAAAAAGAAGCTTTTAACGTTGAATGTAAATAGGGAGAGATGTGGACATTCACTGTTGCAGTACTACTACTTTGAAGGCCAAGGCAGTATTGTCATGAGAATGAGACTAACATAGTTGGTTTCAGGCTAGTTGGGGCCATATAATGAAAGTCTATCTCAAAACAAATAAATGAAATGAAACAAAAACAAAACAATGCAGACAACAACAAGAAAGAAAATGTAATTGAGTCCTGTTTAAATAGATTATTTTTTTCTTTACAACAGTTTAACCGTGATTTTGGATTTAATCAGGAACTAGTTTGGAAAAAAATGTATAAATGTCATCGTTGGGCCCTTCTTTAAAATCCAAGTTTTTCCCACTAATTAGTCACTAAAATTTCAAACAGGAAAAGAAAAGGAAGCGAGATAATTATCCTGCACTAATTAAACCTAATCATAAGACATTTCACAAAACAAGAAGTACAGGAAAGTCATCACCCATAGCTAAAAGGAAGAAAAAAAGTATTTTAAAGTCTCAGACATACTTTCTTCCTCATGATTTTACTTTGACTGAGATTATCCAGAGATGTGCTTCAAAGGATAGTGGTGGGTGACAGAATATTTTGGTACCAGGATATGGATCATTTGATGTACAAACAAACTATATAGAGAAGAAGTTGACTCCAAAATGGATGTATTTGTGGATTTAACTTTCCTAAGTCAACATTTATGATGAACACAATTAGTGGCAGATGTTAGAACTAGGGTGGGGAGAGTTGTATTTACAGCATCTTTAATGCTTCTCAGCAAATTTGCTAAGCTTATTTCTAGTAGGCAATATATTTTTGGCAGAGTGGGACTATATAGTACATAGACAGCAAGCTTATACTTTGTTTTAAAGTCTTACGTGGTTGGTTTGAAAGTAAAGTTTTTCACTATTAAAAATATAGAATGTAGCAAGAGAAGTTATAGCCCATTTGTTTTGGGGATAGGCCTGGGGGGAGAATAATATTGTATAGATGGTGGACAAGGAAAGATAGGTACTTTGTGGGATGGTAAAATAGAGACATTTGATGAAATCCAACCCAAGTCATTGCATCACATTAATTACATCTGTGAAAAAGCATGAAAAGAAATCATTGTGAAAATAGGGATATTTTCAAGGATGCTAAAGTTACAGAAGTTAGGAGGGCAACTGTGTTGTTGAATAAATACTATTGGAAAATTGTTCAGTTGCAGCACCCTCTAGTCAATCTAACCATACCTCAGACTGCTGGGTTAGCTGAGCAAGCACATATACATATATGCAAATGGTCATTTTCTATATTGTCTTTCTGATGTTTAGTCAATGTATTTCATATTTTAACAAGCCTATCTCATTTTTATCAGGTTGCTACAGTTAATAGCAACAGCCATGAGCTTGTATGTAATTGAAGTCGATCTTCGAAGTTATCTTTCAACTTTTCTCCTCTCGATATAGCAACCCTATTGCCTGCAAATTGTCTTAGAAAGATTCAAACCAATTCAGTAATTTCAGCCAGTAAAGTACTTTTAATGATAATTAGCTGAAGTGAAGTCTACTCAGGAAAGTCTCAGTTTTTATAATTTTTCAGAGTAAGAGGGAGCCTGACAATCTGAGAATTACATCTAGGTGACTTTCCTTTTGTACCAGAATTTTTTCAGTGTCATCTCTCACCATCTTACATAGTGATTTATACAAATTATATAAGCAAGACATTTGTCAAATCATTTTCTTGTCACTTTTGCTATCAAAGTAAATTTGGTCATGAATGCATGGCCCTCTTTTGCAAGAAGATGATATTCTGTGGTTTACCCTATATATGAACATTCTATTGTATGAACACACTTGTCCTTTGTTTGAAGATCGAAATTTAGATCTTCAAGTTTTTATATATTATTATTATTTTATTTAGATTACACACCTCAGAGATGTTGTAAACTTAATTTCTTCATAAAAGAATAGAACATACAATTATCATCACAATAAGAAAGATACCACAGTTCCTGGTGATAGTTAATAATAAGAAATCTAAGTAAAACACAAAAACATCATTTATCATGTAAAACTGCATAGTATATTTAGTTACCTCCTAAACATGGGGCTCTTGAGTCACTGTCCATTATGACATGGCAGTTCTGTCAGTTAAGTCAGACTGTTTCTTAGGCAAGTCACCAGGTACTTGAGATTCAAGTTTCTAGATCCTTTAAAATTAAATAAAATATTGAAACAGAGTATCTGAAACCATCATGTGTAATAGTTATACAAAGATATCAAAGGCTTAGAGGAAAACAATCACCATTTGTTTTAACTGGTGGCAGAGAAAATTGTTAGGTGCAAAGTGTGAAAACTTAAATTAATATATGCATATAAAGTGAAACATATATTTATATTTCTCTTATAGTTTTGGTTGTGATCCTAGCCTTTAATGTCTGAGCAATCTCTCCAGCCATTGAATAATTCTGCTGTTTCAATTTGGTGGTTAAACTTGCTAAAAGTAAACAATTAGTTTCTGATTGACTTTCAGTAAGGGAAGATTGGTCATAACAGAATTAATTAAGTCCATTAAGCCATTTATGTAACCTAAATTTTGCTAAAAAAAAAATAGTAGATACATTTCACAAATTTGAAGCAAAATGAGCCACTTACATGTGTTACCTGGCTTTACACTTTACTTAGTTTCCTGACATTCATCAAATATTAGTTAACATTAAAACCACAGTCCTGTCCAATTTTGTTCATTTTACAAGAATAAAGCATTCCATTCTTTCTCCTCTCTTCTTCCTTTTTTCATTTCGCATCCCAAGAAGGCAGCTTACAGATGTTTGACACTCTCGCCTTCTTAAATTACCCAGCAAGAGGATAGAGCTGTCCCCTTTGACTCTTCTCATACAGAACCGTTTCAGTCTCCTCTCCTGAGAGGTTTCCTGCCCCCCTTCCTACCTCCAGTTTTGAAACTGCTTCTTGTACTCTTTGCACCTACACAATGAAACACTTTTGCAACAATTCGACTAAAGCAAAGTAACAATAAAACATTGTATCTAACTCATTACCTGTAATTGTAGGATGAGAATGGTGATTTGGAGGAAATGGGAAGTAGAAGCACATTCTGAGGAGAGAAGATTTATTATTGTGAGAAAAGAGGGTCATTAAGGAGGCCCTTGAGCTCAGTCTTTTATGTATTTCTCCATGAAGGCTGTATTATTTGACTTGTCATAGTTCACAATTAAATAAAGGTATGCAATACATGACAGTAAGAACAACGTCTAAACTACAGTGTTGACAGTGACTCATGACTCTAATACCAGCAAAGACCCTTGGAGACAAAATACTTTTGAGTTAAATCCCAGATGTAGATTTAGTTGAAGGATTTTTGTTTTGTTTTGTTTTGTTTGTCTGTTGAAGTGGAAATACAGGAGCATGTTCCAATAGCTCTTCAGGCATGCAACAAATGCTTAGGCCCACACAAGAGGTGAAGCCCTACGCACTGCAGTTTATGAAAAAGCTGACCCAGAAGTTAATGAATTTAGTATATTAATAAAGAAGAATCAGAGCACAGAAGTAAAATAAACCATCCTAACTTCGCCACCTTTCTTTATAAGAAGGAAGAAAATAATCTTGCAGCCTTATCAGCATACCCGTGGCGAAGTCCATGGCAGAATCTTCCCTTTATTTATATCTTGCCAGTACTGGCATTTTGGGAAAATTTGTGGGAAAAAAACACTTCAATCATATCTCACCGCCCAAAAAAACTTAGGCTCAAAGAATTCTTAGCCTTGTGAGTATTATTCTAGGTGGTACAGCTTTCTAACAGTGAAAGTCAGGTGTATTTTCAGAAAAAGAAAACACAATCAGAAGACATTTTGATGGTAGGATTTTATCTCGGTTGTTAAGTCTCAAATGGACTTCCTTTTGTGGCTCGCATTTTTCCTATAAACAATAAGAAGTTTAATACGTTCATCATTTTTAAAGTTTATTGTTCTATTATTAAAATATAAGAACTTCCATTCAAAGGAGTGAAAAATACGTTCTAAAATAAGTGAAATTAAATTAGTAAAATTGCAAGGGGGTATGAATGTAGTACATCCAAAGTTACAATGGAAATCGCTTAACTCTGTATCAGAATTTTTATACATAACGTTGGCAACATTGCTAACAATACAATTAGGACGTTAGGTCTCTCTGAACTATGATGAATTCTGCTATCAACAAGTAAAGAGTAACCATTTTTATCAGGCACACGAGGGGCACTTTAAAAACCTGATTGTATGCTTAAGTATAAAGAAAATATTATATTTCAGGGATCCATATCATACAGAACCTACTCTGGCTAAATCCAAGAAAATTTACAAAGCAATGACAAAATGCAACAAAACTGTTTATGATGTATTTGGAAATAGAACACATGAGTTTGTCTGTAATTTGTAGGCACGGGACTACTTAAATATAGACTCAAAAGCATCTTGTCTGAGATCCTTACCTTATCCAGTAGTGCTTTTTGCTTGTGACATTTAACACATATCAAATAATAATACATTCATAGGATAATTCATAAGTATTTGCTAAAGGCCTGGACAAAATGTTGCTAAAATCATTGATATAATTAACTTATTTATAGGGAGATTATTTAGTCTACTTGCAAAAATGGTTTTGTTCAAAGTTTTGGCACTATTAATTTATATGTCATGTATCTTGCTTGATGAATAGTTTAAAGGTTATATGCAATAATAAAAAAGAAAAGAAAAAACCCACAGAGACAGTTTGAAGGACTAAAAGCAACACCAAAATAGGAAGGGATTCTAGGACTGCGCTCTGGCTTTGTTGTTAATTTTGTCACCGACCATGTGGATTAACAAATTTAGGGATTAGTAGTGTAGAATATAATAGAAAAATTATGAAACAATTTGAAGTGGGAAATAAAAGAGTCAAAATTTTCAACAAAGCCATGACATGTATATCTTTTTTTCCTTCATTTCCAATCTGAGAATATTTTTACATCGATATGTTTCTTCTTTAGATCACTGTCTCAGTCTCTCAGATTATCTTACTTTTTTAGATTACCTTTCTAAATTTAACTAATTTTTCTCAGTGATTTTCTTGTTCAGAGTATCCTTAAGTAAATATCCTGCACAACACACATAAAAACTTTTCTTGAAGTCATATATAGTCCATGTTGGAGTCATAGGCAGATCTTCTGTGTTTAAGCCTCTACTGGTAGAGCTCGGAGAGTTAAGAGTCTCCTTTGGAGTGGGGAGATCTTGAAGGCAAAGCTGATGCTTTGGGCTGCTGTGCCCCTCCCCTCCCCCATCAGCCAGCTGTTTCAATGCTTTCCTTACACTGGTTGCACTGCTTGATAGAATCGGAGACACTGCCCCTCACATCTTTCAGAACAGATGGAATACATTCTGTGTGAGTGTTAACTGATTCATGCATTGCATAAAGAAAGCAGTTTATGTTAAAACATTGTGACATTGTGGTGAAGCATTATCCGTTCTGGCTAGAACCTGTTTGCTTATAAAAGATGTCTGCCCATGCCTTGATACAGTGTTCCTCGGTTAAGTCAAAAGATATCATACAAAACAACAACAACAACAACAAAGACCTCCATGATCCCATGATCGTGAGAATGAGAAAAAAATAGTGACAGAGAAGGAAGGGGAGGAAAACAATGTGAAAAGGAAAGTAGCTTCTGGGATCTGAATTCCCTCTTATAATTGTAATGTATAGTACTTCCGGGAGGAAAAAGTCATAGGGTTAAACCCACACACACAAGAGTTCTGTAGGTATCTTTTATTTTATCGTCTTTTCACTGTACTTTAGTGAGGAATGATGCTTGGAAGTGTAAGCAGTGGTTTTGAGAGTGTGTAGGACCTTCTTGTGTATGTCATCCCTTCCTCAACATAGGAAGTTCTAGTTTATAGAGTGTGACTATTTTTAAAGAGTCGTGTGTCTCTCTTTGTGGGGGTGTGAATATGCCATGAATATGCAGATGCTAACATAGAACAAAAGATGGTGTTGGATCCCCTGGAGCTAGAGGTACAGGTGATTGTCAGCCACCTGATAATGGGTGCTAGAAACCAAGCTCAGGTCCTCTGAAAGAGCAGCCGGTGTTCTTAGCCTCTGAGTCAACTTTTCGTGCCTGCAGGCTATGAGTTTCAATTTGTATTAATGTCCAACATTGAAACTTTTATGATGCCACCTACTAGTAAGAATGAACTTCAATGGTTTTGTGGGGTTTTTTTGTCACCTCTAGACCTGGCTTATGGTGTAGCGTTCTATTGAGGACACCTCTTAGTTACCTAATAGCCACTGTCCATATACTTCTAGCCACGAATTTTGAACTTTATTGTCCATTTTATGCAATTCACTGTTGGAGTGTTGAAGTATCAGAGAGAGCAGCTCCATTTGCAAATGATGTTACTTCCTATTTTGACCTATTTTTCCCTGCAGGAGCAATAACAAGGGTAATAAAAGTCAGTTGAAGCTGCTGTATAAGCACACAAAACTGCCTCAAATTACAGGGCAGATCCTAAGCTACAAAGCCACTGAAACCGCCAAGGCCCTCTTCCGACTATTTCACAGTTGTACTAAAGCATGACCATGACTGTCCCAGATTTTTGGAAGAGGAAAAACATTAGTCTGTCTGGTTATTCTGGTGCTTCTGTAGCTTTTTACTTGCAAAATCTGGTTCACTCTGAATCCATTTACTAAGCTAGCCAAGGTTTTAGTAATTGGATGCTTTGCTACGGAAGAAAGAGATGAAGCGCTTGGTGTTCTCAGCACTTCACACCTCTGATCTCAAAAGAACCACAGCGGGTATATATCACTGATATTTAGTGAAGGCTTCAGTGTAGTAGCACCACTGAGGATTAGGCAATATTCGCTGACAGACTAACCTTGTGTCGGTTTGGCAAGAGCCTTGGCACCGCTTCCTTAAGCCCCTGCCCTCTGACATGGATGAGCATGTATCTTTCCAAGCCTTGAGGCTTTCTAACTGAAGAGAATTGCTTGGAACTTTGAGTGGCCTCACAATGTAACCACAGAGATGATTACAGGGTTGAAGAAGGGAAATTCACCTACTGATAATTAATGCTCTTTGGATTCCTGGAGTACCGAGCAACAAGGCAGCAGTTAACGGGCTTTGTCTGAAATCTCAGTGTGTTATAGTGCTTATTAGGCATTATGATCTCTCTAAAGTTTCTACTAATTTGTATGGCATAATATCTTGTGCCCCACCGTCACTCACGTGTCTACACTCACCACTGGGCCCATCCTCTTCTGTTTTACAATCATATTGCAATTAGGTTGACTTAGCCCAATACACTTTTTTTGCTAAATGCCTATAAACCTAAAACTAAGTAAAAAGTAAAACTTCCTTTAAAAAGCTGTCATCTAGGAAAATGATTCATTTGATCAAAGTAATCTATGAGGCCTAAGACAAAGACTATCACGTGATTATGTAACTTACATTTATGTTACTTAATTAACTGGAGTGTTACCCTCATTTTACGCAAAGATATGACATATCTTCATAGTGGCATGTAAGTAACAACTGTTTTATAAATAATATTTATAATGTCTTTACGAAATCTGTTAGAAATTTTAACAGAAACGTGACGTCTTATTATCCTCCCCTTTAACTTGCAATGTAGTTCAATAGTAGACGTCTTAAATCCTAAGGCCCTAAATTTTAAATACTATTTATTTAGCTTCAGTTTCCAACTATGTCTAGCCACAGTTATTTGCATCTGCCTATTTTGAGTTTTCATTAACATGGTCAGAGGGAGAAAGGGAGAGAGCGAGGGAGGGAGGAAGTGAGGGAGTGAGGGAGGGTGGGAGACAGAGACATAGAGAGACAGAGAGACAGAGAGAGACAGAGACAGAGAGGTGGGGAAGAGAGATCACACCTAGGAAGACATTTCTATCTAGGAAGACACATGTGACTCTATCAAAATCTTTATAGCAATGAGATGCTCATGCAAACATTGAAAAGAGATCCTGTGTAATGCTCTTTGGTTGCCCTTCAGTCTAATGTAATGCTCACAGTGTGTGTTCATGCAGGATAATAAGGTTTGTGAGAATGAAAATGGGTGTGTCTTGATAATTTTGTCATATATTAATTATCACCTATCTAATATCTGAGTTTCTTAAAACTTATTTTTTTTTAAAAATTGAAGCTCATAAATTCCCTTTTCTTCCCAAATATACTACAGTTTCTTCTTGGAGAGTGATTGGCATTTCATTTAATCCTCAGTTCTCACCCTCTATCTTCACCATATCATGGCTGGTTTTGATCATACCTCCACTGATTGCTCTCAACACATCTGTCCTTTGGGGCTTCCTGGGCTGTTTTGTGATGAAGGAATGATAAGAAGGAAACAATAGAACCCATCCATGCAAGAAACAGCACCCTTGTTACCAGTCTGAAAGGATGGTTAAGAAGAGAACATGCTTAGAAGGAAAACCCTCAGCCAGCCATTTGCTTTTATGTTTCTGGACAGACCTGTTGGTAGAAGCTATTCTGTTAGCCATGGTGTCTCAACAAAGACCCCTAGGTACTGCTTATGGCTGCCCTTGTGGTGGCCATCAAGGATCAGTTGGATCTCTTGCTAGTGACCAAAACAGATGATGAAGAACAAAACTATGTGAGTCAAAGCAAGCCATGTAGTGATAGAATGGACTCAAGTATTGTGAGTAGCTCAGTGGTCTTTCTCCACCACAAACCCAACTAAAAAGAAAGAATGCCATGGAGATTATGTGGTTTCAGTTTGCCAACTAAATAAATGGCTGGAGAGACTCTGAATGAGTGGCTGAAGAGAAGACAATTTTTCCACAACAATTTCTTTAACTACATGATATAAAAAATTGTCTAATGAAAATTACAAGGCCATCAAGAACTATCCTATATTCTTTCTAGGGGAAAACATAGTAATTAACTGTTGCAAAATGATGGATTTTACAAACACAGCTGTCACAACTGCTATTTTAAATCATTTGTTATGGTTTAAAATGTATAATCCCCAAGAAATTGATCATTACTGCAATTCAATGCTGATTTTTCAGTGCCTTACCAATTTTGAGGTTTGCATCAGCCTATTAGCTAACAAAAGCCAGTCATAAAGTACACAACTAATGGCTTATCTCTCAATGATGACTTTTCTCTCCTTTTTGGCACGGTTTTATTATTTTTTCCACTGACATTTCTGCTTGTGACTAAACCAGGTGCTCCCTGACATTCCATGTTCAGTTTTCTGTTGTATGGCCATCCCCCATTTCCTAACGTTTTTTGTGTTTAATGGCTGAGTGTTCCTAGTCAACATTGCCTGATAAAGCACATGCTTGTGAAGTTCTATGCAACTAAGACCACCATTTACTCTCCAGTGTTTTCAAATACTGTGCTGGAATCAAGTTTCGATTTGATTTTGGCATTTGTACTATCTTATCTCTTCCATGTAGCTTTCCCAACTATGCTAATGGAAATCAGCAAATAACTAGAAGAGATCTTCATCTTCACCTGAACAGCCCAAAGGTGTAGGAGAGTGTTATCAAATATCAATATCAAATATCAAATATCAAATAAAACTATTGAAAAGAATGGTGAAAGGAAAGACCAAAAAAAAAGAAAAAAAGCTTGGAAAGGTGTTTGACTTATTGGTCAGTTAGGAGCTGGATTCTGATGACCCATGAATTTCTTCTGTAGTTATAAGTTCACTTTCATTTACTTCTGGAACCTTAGCGTTTAAATTAGCCTTACTTTATTATTTTCAAGATACTTCCTCAAAGTGTAATTGGTCTTGAGTGTAGTAATTTGGCTTCCCAAAGTAACTGAAGGAGTCTGGATATTAAGAAGGAATACATGTCTTCTTGTAACACTCACAATTGTGTTTATGATCTTACCTTCATGTTTTATGTATATTAAGGTTTAGTCTTCAATTAAAGAAATATTTTATACATGTATATAAGGACACTATATATGGATATGTTTGTATGTGATCAGTCTTAAATTTAGGATTGTGTAGTATTTTCTGTTAATAAGATACATTCAAAATGCTGGCACTAATTTGCAGGCTCATGAAGATCAACAGCACAGTAATGAATTCTGCTTTTCCTGGAGGAAGCAAACTAAATAATGCTGTTTATTTGATTATCTAAATTAATTAAGAACACAAATCTTTGCCAAGTTGAAATTAGCACATTGAGGGATTTATTTTTTTCCTTGAGTTACTTAAAATAGATCTGTGAAAATAATGCATGTTTAGTTGTGAAGGCATTATATGTTGTTAGGATAGTTATTTAGAATTTTATTAATGTCTTTTTATGATAGCCTATATTCATTGTTCTGAATCCTTTAACCAATTCTGTTAGAAATTCAAAACTGTATGAGTAATAAGTCCTTGAATTTTCTTTTCCCTGTTATAGATATACATATCTTAAAACTTATGCCTCCAGTTTATCATTCTAGTACTTTTTGAGTATTTTATATTTTAAGAAGCATTACTATTCCAGTTCAACCAGTGGGTCCCTGTATATTGTTGATATTTCTATAGGAAAAGTGAACGACAAAATCCAATGTATGGTTTGGGGCTTTTCAATACTCAGTACATCAATGACAGTTCTGATTACTTTAGAGTACAAAACCTTTCTGCTTTCTTAGCACTTTCTACATTTATTTAATTTTACATAAAACACAAATCAGACCTGAAAAAGAAAAGGCTATACATAATTCACATTACAAATACTGCCTTCCTCACTAGAGCATGGCCTTCAACTCTCAGCAGAAAGCAGCTTCCACATAACCAGCAAACCACAAGATGGCACTACTGAACAATTAGTTTATTTCCAGAAGATACCTGCTAGATTCTCTAACTAGCTAGTCAAGACTAACAGTATTCTCCTTCAAAACTGACGTTAGTAACTTCCAATGATTTATAGTATGACAAGGAATGGGTAGTGGAGAAACTTCACAGGTCTTACATTAAGTGATCATGGTCACTACCTCATAATTGTTGTGATATATATGATGGTGCATATGGGGTGAGAGAATCTTCCGTTTATTTGCTCTTATCCTGCAAATGTGTATCCTGCAAGTGTGTAATCTCAGGATAATTACAAGAAACTACCAGATAAACACAAGCTGAAGTATATTATACAAAATGGTTGAACATAAATAAACTAATACAGTTCAAAGGAGGATTATGTCAATCCCTGACCACTATTTGAGAGAATATTAAGAAAATTCTTTACTTCATGAATACCAGCATTTAATGATGTTCAATTTCTTCACAAATGTATATTCACAAATATGAAAGTGATATGGTTCATATTTTGCAGATTATGCATGATTAATAGCTTTGCTAGTATGCCAAATGCTTTATATTGCACAGAATAATAGTACGAACAGAATAGCAGTTTGACCCATGAATAACCTCTTAGAATCAAAGAAAGAAAAGTTGTAATTCTCTGTGCCTACAGAGAAGTTCAAGGATGACCAAATAAGGTCACAATCTGGAGTACAAGGTGAAATTCAAATCTGGGAGACTACTGTTCAACCTAGTATAGTCCAAGAATAATTTTCAACTAGAGAACTATCATATAAGGCATTCTTCTTAACTTACACATAATAACACTGTGGAGAAATTTTTCTATTACCACAGCACAAAATAATTTGAAAATTAACAGCCACAAAATAATCTTCAATTAAAAACTATATATTTATTGTAATATTATTATAAATACATGATTTGCATTTAGGCTAAGACTACATTATTAAAAATCATTATAATTCCACTAAAAATATATTCCATAACTATTTTGTAAGCTTTGTGGTTCCTGTGATTCGAGATATATTAAAACATTTAAGAGTCTGTTCGATTAATTGTGTATCACTCTTATCAGTGATCACTATAGAAGAAATATTCAATAGAAAGATATATTTGCACAGTACTGCATGCATGTAGGTCAAAAAGTGTATAGTAAAAGTAAATATCTTCTGTTTTTGTTATTTTCAATTGAAAATTTACACTGATCATCTGGATTCTTCAATGGAGAACAAATTGAGAGTATTAATTACACTGAATAAACAATAAGTTTAGATGATCCATTATGTCCATGGCTTAATATAAGCACAAAAATATAAGCTACTTAATAAACTTGCTTCATTTTCAGTGAAGTGCTTTGGGTTTATTTAAATGTTGATAACATAGTTATGTTTGTTAGAAACACATATGTCCTTGCCATTATTTAATTATATTTCACTTTATTAGTTTCTGGGTTGCTGAGTAAATAGCAAACATTTGACACATATCAATTTCCTTTCTTTCAGGGAATCCATGAGAAGACTGGTTCTTTTGTGGCTATTAAAGTAATGGATGCCCGGAAGGTAATCAATACTGTGTCCTCTCTGTATTATGCTCACTTAATACACTGTACAGGGGATAAGCAACTCTAAAGTCATTGGTTTAAAATCATTATTTCATACATTAGTGAGTTAATTCAGAATAATTACAGGTTTGTAATCACAGGTATTATTGTATTGTAATTACTGGTTTGTTATATTTCCACATTAAAAATAAACCACTCATACCATAAATTCTAAATATTTGATATTATAAATCAATTGGAAAAGTATATTCCTCTCTATTTCCAGTTGATTATCTATTGTCTGGGATAGCAAAAGAGATATTTCCTTAAATATTGTGTTAATACTGCTCTGCTCTGTTGTACTTTTTCTCCAATCATTTCTTTTGAGAGTTGAGGTCATTAGATTCCCAATGACAGGTAGAAGGAAAGAAGTTGTCAGAGAAGCACATTTTTCATATATTTTCTGACAGATAAGCAAGAGAGAACATTTAATTGGCACTGTTCCTGCTAAAATTCATAAAATTGTGTCACAGTTCATAATCTGTTGTCAAAGAATTTGTGACAGACTGAATTCTGCCCACTCTCTTTAGTACTTAATTTTCTCAAGATGATATTAACACAAACATAACAGAAATTAAGACATTTTCATTTCATTATATCCCCAAGGAAAAATACTTGAAAGATTATGTGGCTTTATGGAACTGTTGTACCTTACAATGAACTGTTACTTTGCAATTAGTGAAGAAACCGAAGGGTACTTTTGTTTGGCCAGTAAATGTTGCAAACCAATGTGAGATTCAGGGGATTTGGGAGTTTTGTGAATTTATAAAACATAGTTCTGAAATAACCCAGTGCATTAAAAAAAAAAAAAAAAACTGGCTGGGCAGTGGTGGCGCACGCCTTTAATCCCAGCACTTGGGAGGCAGAGGCAGGCGGATTTCGGAGTTTGAGGCCAGCCTGGTCTACAGAGTGAGTTCCAGGACAACCAAGGCTATACAGAGAAACCCTGTCTCGAAAAAAACAAAAACAAAAACAAAAAACTGTAAGACTGTATAAGATAATTTATTTCCTTATTTTAACTTAGGAGCCCTAGAACCATATTAAATCTTTGAATATTTAAAAGTCATGGTAGGACAGTAAATGTTTAATATTTACCATCTGCATTTGTAAAAGGAAAATAACACTTTGCTAATGCAAAATTTCCCATTAATGTGTCAGTCACGTCCGTTAACATAAATTTGTTCCCAATTCACACATGCTATAAGAAATTGAAATTTTAGATTAATACTATTAGTGTAAAGCAAGAAAGGGATGATGTTACATTCATCTACAATTAGTGCTAAAATAGCACAAAATACTTCAGCATAAGTTATTGTAAGAGTATACTAGTAAGTCTAATAATATTTTTCTTTTTTTTTTCAGAATCCTTTGCCTGAAATAGGAAAGCGGGTGAGAGTGAACAAATACCAAAAGTCTGTTGGATGGAGATACAGCGTGAGTACTTAGTCTTCCTTGGCACCTCCATAGTCTTTCCCTTGATTTTAGCTTTCAATTTATTCTTTGCATTATCTCTACATGGGCTCCCTCTAAAATGCTTATGGTGGAAATGATAGCATGTATCTCTTCTACTATTCATATAGATTTACTCATCAGAGTTGAACACTGACATCTGTCAAAGAAGAGGGCCTTTGCACAGTAAATTATTGGCTGCAGGGAAAAATGAGTATGTCAACAGTGAATAGAGCCTTCACATTGGCCAGCCACATGGAAGAGCTGACTGTGCCAAGAATATTTTTTCTTAAAATTGACCTTCACAAAGTACTTTTTTATATGGCATACACCTTCTTTAGAACAAGTCTCTATTGCCCAGTTATGATCACAGGCATCATTACATTTGAGCCAAATTAATGGCTGCTTTTTATATTGCAAAACTAATAATAGAAAGCCAATCGAGTACCCTTCAGATATTTGTCCACTATACTTGGACACAGGAAAGAGTATGGACCACTTTCTCCTTGTAGAATTTTTGATATCTCTCTTACCTCAATATCACTGGTTTTGGAATAAGTTCAGGCATACAGAACTGTATTTCTCAAAACACCTTAGTTTTCTATCAAAATATTACATAAGCCTAAAACAAAAATTATTGTTCATTTCAATATATTTCATTGATATAATTTTTCTAGTTTTCTCTCCTGCAGTCAAATAAATGAGGTTCAGTTATTTTAAGCCTTTATGTCTTCATAGATATAGTGACATAAACATTAAAAATAACCCTTTCTATTAACCCAAACACATTTAGAATCTTTCTAGGTATATAAAAAACCCACTGTGAAATACCTTCATGATTAATCTGTTACACAACAGGCCTCTTTTAGTTTATAATGTATCATAATAGTAAAAACATATTCAGAGGAAGCAGCTATAACCAGCTTTCATAGATCAAAAATCTACCAGAAATTGAAGAAATCTAAAATAGAATTATTAGGTTAATTCTACTTTTCTCAAAAGTTTATATTAATAAAAAATTAACGTGTCCAAAATTTTCTAGTATTCTTTCCATATTAAAAAGGGGGTATTTTGGTTGTAGCATTGGAGGATTTACAAAGGGAATTCTGGCATCCTTGAGCTGCCTTTTGACAAAAAGCAGGATATTCAGGCCAGTCTGTGATCAACTGGCACAGAGCCAGGAAACACTGTAGCATCATATTACTAGGAGATGTGTGAGAGTTTTAAATTACCCACTTGGCCTGATGGATATTATGTACTTGTGTGTTTCTTACAAGCTCAACTTCTCGTTAATTGAGAGTGGCAAACACACTAATGCTTTCCAAACATATCTGATCTTCATTTATTTGTTTTGGGAGAGTTTACATTTATGTGGGAAACCCACTCTTAAAAGTTTTATTTTTTTTAAGTCATGTCTTTTGAATTCAATGATTAAGTTTTAGTAAAGGAACATCGTTGCTAGCTAATCAGTTAGGATCTCTAAACCAGCTTGACTATTTTGGCTAAAATGTGTGTTAGCTGCACATACATAGATCTTCTATAAAGATAGGACAGTATTTCTATCTTCTACTGTATTTTTAAAGGTAAATGGAAAACTGGGGAGAGAAGTGGGTTACTTACTATGGGGAGTCAATGGTAAAAAGAGAAGTGTACCAATCAATACTCAGATTTGGTGTTCGTTCCTGGCTAAGGTCAAATTTTCTTTTGATAGAGTTGTCCCTTTAAACTTTGCTTTTCACTTCAGTGATCTCATCTAATCAGGTGGATTTAATGATAAATAAATTGATAATTCTCAAAAAGAATACTTCAACATCTGACCCCATCCTGTAAGCATCAGACCCATATATCTATTCTTTACAATTTTATGCTGCCACCAAATGATATACAAGTATTCACTGCTATAGGTAGATGTGCCTTATGTACTAATACAAAATTTGAAAAAAATATGCAATTGTTTAGATTAAAATAAATGCCACATATGCCTATCTGTAGCTATTGTATGTATCATATGTTACATATGTATAGTCTATTTATCACTTCAGTGTCTAGCTACTTCATTAGCATACACAACTCTGACAGAATGTGTACTACAATCTTTTAAAAAGAGTGTTAAATAATCAGAGAGACTAAATCATTACTTGTTTTAATACATAGACATGATGTGTGGCTGATATGATTAGGCAAACAAAACTTTATTATAAACTTACTTTAGAAGATTAGCATCAAATGAGCCCATACCTTTAAAATGTATTAAAGGCTAATGACAACATTCTGCAACCAGCTCTATTAATGAACGAGATAAAAAGGTCTGAAATCTCATCAAATACCTAAACATAAGAGCTAAAACTATAAAATGCTTAAGAAATAACATAAAGCTAAATGTTTGTGATTTGATTTGATGATGACTACTTAGGAAACAAAAGGCACTAACAATAGAACGATGATAAGTTGGACTTTATCAAAAGTAAAAATGTGTGTGACCTAGAGAACACATGAAAGATTAGGGCAACTCATAGAATAAGTGAAAATACTTATAAGTCCAATAACTATTTCAATACACACACACACACACACACACACACCAGTCAATAAGAAATTGATAAAATAATCTAAAACTCTTTCTTCCCAGGAGATTATAAATCAAAACCACATGATATTGTCATGGCACTCTCAAAGAACAGATGTAAAGTTTACTGGTGAATTTGGAAAAATCGGAACTTCCAATATATGTAAGAAAAAATGATGCAACTGGTGTTGAAAATGAGTTTGGATTTTCATCAAAATATTCAACATCTCAGATTCACCAGAGTGAACTGCAAACACATACATTAAAAAAGTTGACACGAATGCTTATAGAAACATTATTCACATTGTCCATCATTTGAAATGAAACACTGATATTTTATGAATGGCTATTTCATGCATAAGCCTCAAAAATAGCTAGTCTGGAAAGAATAAATATAAAATATCATTTGTATACTTTGAAGAGAAAAACATTAGTAGTTTCTCAGACCTAAGATGAGTGTGGTAGAATTGGAGGTAGGCTATGGTTTCATTTCAGAGGAAATATGTTCTGTGATTGACTGTGATGATATTATATCTCTATGTTACTTAAACAGTAAGGTGTTACATTTTAAGTTACTGAAGTATAGAGTATATGTATTGTATCTCAATGAAATTAGAAAAAATTATTACATTACTTATTGAATACTTTCTTAAGGTCCAGTGCTGCTCTTCTTGGGTCATATTTTAAGAACTTCTGAATCAAGTGATCTTTAGTTTACTCTTTCCTTTTGCTCCTAAATTGCAATTTTATAAAAAGATTTCCTTTAACTCTTAATTCTGTAACATTTTCCTTTGTATATGCATTATACTTTAGAGACTAACTGCCAGTGGTTTGAGCTCAAAAGAAAGCTTTATTTTTACTCTTTAGGATGAAGAAGAGGATCTTAGGACTGAACTCAATCTGCTGAGGAAGTACTCTTTCCACAAAAACATTGTGACATTCTATGGTGGATTTTTCAAGCTGAATCCCCCTGGCCATCAGCACCAACTTTGGGTATGTTTTTCTTTGTCCTGGTCTTGTTCCATAAGAAAAGTCAAACACTGTGAAGGAGATAAGGTGTGATATTTGCTTTCCTACTAGAAAACTTAAGTCCTCAACTGTTCACGATAGTATAGTGAAATGTATTCTGACTCCTTGAGGCAGTATAATATAAGAAATGGAAAGACTAACTTCATTGCCAGGCAATGTGGGATAGAGACAGACACAAATGAACACTGTTAATTTAAGATTCAAATTTTAAATTATAGCTAAATGCATCACTGATTTGTCATCGTGCCTGGACCATTATAAATGTTACACCAGTAAAGACATAAATTTCAGTAACTAACTGGAGCCTAGTATAACTAAGCCATAGTTACTTGAATTTTTCCCATGCTTTACTATCTTAGATAATGAATTTCAGTCAATAATACCTTGAAAAACAGAGTACTTGGGATATAAACTGGAATAATGTAGTTTTAGGGTCTTGTAGTGTTAGTTAAAAGTTCTATTGTACACATTACATTGAAGTTCACATTTTGGCTTGAATCAGAATCTTCTAGAGAACTTTCTATAACACAGTACTGGCCCTCTTTTGCAGACATTTACATCATATAGGTCTGGAATGTGTGTGAAATTTGTGTTCTCTAGTAAGTTCATAGATGATACTGATGCTGCTAGTTTAATAATATCATTCTTAGGATTGCTAAATTTAACAATTTCCAAATCAACTCTGTTTTTCTCAAATATCCAGGTAACTAGAATTTTCTGAAAATAATATGTGATATTTTCTTGACTATTGTTCCACAGCTCTAATTGTTACTTATTTGCTATTTAGATATATACTATATTTTCATAAAATATTGACAAAATTTACCTTTCCCACAATATGAAAAGTTATTAGAAATATTGAGTCTCATTATCAAATATATTAGTACTCTATTCATTCAGTCATTCTAGCCTGTTAAAATATGAAAACAAATCTAATATCAACGAGCTGTAAATTCTTTGAAGACTTCCATATCCAGGCAAATTTGCCTCTCAAATATCTGTTCCTTTCTTTTCCATTATCTCATATTCAGGTTTCTCTTCCCCAAAAATTTTTCCAATGATATTTGTTCTTACTTTTTTAGCATAAACTTGAATGACCTTCTTTCGAAATATCTTGAACTACAACCTAAAAAACCTACGATTGAAGTATTAGTTGAAATCCCCCCTGCTGGTGAAAACATTCCAATGTGTTTTCTGGTTTACCTTCTTCCACATTTTCTCATTCCACTACTGTAATTTTCTGAAATGGTTCACACTTTTGTGGTTTTTGTTGCAGATGGTAATGGAGCTATGTGCAGCAGGCTCGGTCACTGACGTGGTGAGGATGACAAGAAATCAGAGTTTAAAAGAAGACTGGATCGCTTATATCTGCCGAGAAATCCTTCAGGTGAGTATTCAAATCATCTTTGTCCCTGTGCTTAAAAGAACCTAACTCTAAATATATAACCTTATAATGTTGCATAGCTAAGAATTTTAGACATAACCCGTGAATAAGGAAACCTAAAAGGCCAAAATACTGAGATCAACACCTTGAACGTCTCTCTTTGAGATTCTCACTACTATGTTCACCAGATCATGGAAGTGACATCATGGCTTAACTATATTTTTAAGTGTTGAGGTATCATGGATTAAGATGAGGACTAGTCAGGAAAACTTAGTGCTCTACAGTGTGGTCCCAAACTATTTGCATTCTTTTAAAAAGACACGTATCTTCTTTGAATATAGCCCCCAATTTTTCTTTAACTTCTAACATCTAGTTAGATAAAAGCAATGAGCTTAGGTCAGCCAAATTCTATTGGTGTTCAATAAGTAAGTCATTAGGGTCACCCCCCGAAAAAGGATATTAATAAACTGAAGAGCACCCCCAAAACCTTTGGAATGTGATTCTTCTCATTTTGTTTGGATGTCTTTTTAATAACAATGGAACTGTTTTAAGAGTATAAACCATACACCGAATTTGGATTTTAATTCATCATATATAATTTCTATGACCTAAAATCAATTTCTTGCTTTCCCCAGCTCTCATTTTCTTTATCCATAATATGGGAGGATGGCATGCTCCCCAAACGGGTTCTGTGACAACTTAGTAATGACTCCATCTAAATATTTAGCACAATGTCTGGCACAGTATCAAAGCTCAATAAATGTATTATTAATGCCCAACTTGTTTCTGGCATGATCTCACTGAAGCATAATACTGCATACCGTGTCATGGTTTAGCCAGGTCATGGGGTTCTCAGTAGTGAATAGGCTGGAGCCAACATGGTAAGCCAACAAAAATTGTACACATTTTAAAATGAATTTCCACATTCCCTCAGATTCTAGGCCTACAGGCCTCACTAGAAAATATTTTGGACTAAACAAATATTTGGATAAGAAATAGAACAAAATAGTTAATAGTTAAGATGCCCAGGTCTTTACTGTCATGCCTACTCAGAAATATAGAGGCTGTAAAGGAGGATAAAGTTTCCCAATCTATATAAATATTACTTTTCAGTGTTCTTTTTCTTTCATGAGTATTCTGATATATTTTCCTTTACTTATAGCCAAAAGAAGTATTTCTGGGAACTGGTTGTAGTCATTCCAGCCTAAAGAATTTTGTTTAAAAAACCAAATGTGGACCATTTTTCTTAACAAAAGGTTTTTCCCCCCAAAGCACTTTAAAGCACTACCAAAAATCTGGAAAAAAATACGTATCTAGATACTAACTTGACTTTTAAAATATGTATGTATGTACAGGGCTTAGCTCACCTTCATGCGCACCATGTAATTCACCGGGACATCAAAGGGCAAAATGTGCTGCTGACTCATGAGGCTGAAGTCAAAATAGGTAAGTTCCTTCTTGCAGTGGGTTAGGTGAAGCAGAGAGCTAAGACAACTGCCTTGTAACATATCAGCACCAATATAGCTATTTGGGTTTTCTTGATACTTTATTTGGCAGGGAGATGGCATGAAAGTAAAATGGAAGTAACTAATTATTTCTTTGAAACTGCAGATAAACAACTTTAATTATGATGAAAGTTTTGCGTTTTGGTCACTTATTGCTTTATACTATGTTAGAGATAGCTGTCAAACATATTTCAGTGATTGAATCATGGCAAGTATTAATTGTTTTTAAAAGATTTCCCATTATAGAGCCATATTTTGAAGAATATGACATAGCTTTTGGTTACTAAAACATAATTTGCTTATTTGCATTTATTCCTTGAGTTTTTATTGATCAGAAGTGATGTTTCTGCTATATGCAAACCAAATTCTGAATTTCCCGTTTTCTTGCTAAATAAGTAGAGCCAGAATAGAGATTATTGTCATTGATTACAAATATTTATGTTCAATATTTGCAACAAATGAGGCAGTAATTGTGTGTTATGAAATAACAGTAGTTTTGAGAAAATGTATCATGTCTTGAATGCATAAGCTACAAAACTAGCAATATAATTTTAAGAAGCTATACGGAAATATATAAAATGCACATAGATCTTACACTCAAATACACAAGAGTGATTCTTAACTCCCAAGCTAGGTGTATCCTATGTGCATAAGCTTGAGTCATGTTGCTGGTAGCCCCAAATATTTGTAACATGAAACAAAAATTACAAGTGTAGAGTAACTTAAATATCTGTTTCAAAGTCCATTCACTTAATGTTAATATAGTTTATTCATGAAGAAAAACCTTATAGTGTTAGCTTAGAACTGAATTAGGCTTATTTGATGCTTAATCCTTACACATTTTCATTTAGGTTCATCAGCTAATATGTTTTAAACAATATACATGAATAAAATATTTCAGAAGGCAAACATAATGATAGCCAAAAAAAGTGACATCAGGAAAGACATTGTAGAATGACAATAACCTCCATAATCTCTTCCCTGGGTGATTAATGAAAATATACATTACTGTTGAGTTTTCTTTTGAGTGCTGTGTTGTTGCTGCTGTCGTTTTGAAACAAAGTCTGTGTAGCTGCTGTTGTCCTGGAACCAGCTCTGTAGACCAGGCTGGCCTCAAACTCAAAGATCTGCTTGCCTCTGCCTCCCGAGTGCTGGGATTAAAGGTGTGTGCAACACCACACCCAGCTTCATTGTTGAGTTTTAAACTCTTCATCTTATAATTTTTTTTACCTTTTGAAAACATGTATTTGTCATTATTTCTTCTAGATTTTATCTATTTGCTTTCCATGCATGTATGAGCATACCAGTTTATGGCCTTCATAGGTATTTCTTGGCTCTTAAATTGGGATATTAGAGCAAGTGAGAATGTTGAGTTATTATGTAAAGATAAACTTTTGTAAAGCCTAGATAGTGAAAGTTTACAGCAAAGAAAAATCCTCAAAAATATTTTAAATATTTCTTCCTCTTCTTCGATGCTTTCTGAAAGACTGCCTTAAACTATTAATTTTGCTTCATTTTTCTTTGATTCCACTAAATTATTCAAGCTGCTTTTCAGTTATTTTGTTCACCATCTTCCAGATTCCCAGAAACCATTATAAATTTGAAAATCTACTTCATATTTCATCCCTGTCTTATTGTTTTTGGAATCAATAACCCTAGTCTACATCAGCATTTTTTCTGTCTGTTTCTCAGGATACCATACTAAATATTTTCTTACAATGTATCCCACAGAAGAATGGGAAAATAAACTTTTTTTAGAATAAAGCTAAGATGTAGATAGCCCAGATAATAGTTGCACCTAATTCAGGAGACATCTATAGTAAATTAACTTCTACCAGGAAGCTCATTTTTCCTTATCAGTGGGATTGGAGTTTCCGATGTCATGCATGAGGCTTTCTAGCTAACTGTTAACAGGAATGGCACTGCTAAGATGTGGCTCTCAGTGCTATTCATCCTCCAGCTTGGTGGCAGATCCAAGCTCTGCATATGCCATATGCCACATCTTAGCAACCAGTGAAACTTTATTTTTAATATTCATGATAAACATTTATCCAAACCTACATTAAATTTATAACAGTACTGTTAGGTCTCATTCCAACATAAATAGCAGCTAAAGCTCATTTCTCAGTATTCCTGGAGACGACTTCATGGTAAAGTTTTCTGGGCCAGAAATAAAATTTGTTATCCATTGTGGCTTTTGTATTGCCTTTCCAAGTTAAAGCAATAACTTATTGAGATTTGTGTTCCTGATTAATTATTTTGACATATGTAGTGGATTTTGGAGTGAGTGCCCAAGTGAGCAAAACAAATGGACGGAGAAATAGCTTCATTGGTACACCGTACTGGATGGCTCCCGAGGTGATTCACTGTGATGAAGACCCAAGACGTTCCTATGATTACAGAGTGAGTATGATAATTCAGACAGAGAGGACTCAAATTTTTGAGGGCGAATGACTACATTTATTTTATATTTTAAGATTTATTTTATTTATGTGTATGTATGTGTCTGTGCAAATGTACACACACATTATGTCCAGGTGTCCATGGAGGACAGAAAACAGTTTGGAATACCCTGTAGCTGGAGTTAAAATTATTTCTCAACCCTGTGACCATGAGTGCTTGGCTCTGAACACTGGTCCTAATGAATAAGCAATAAACGCTCTTAATTACTGAGGCTTCTCTCCAGCCACAGCTACATCATATTTGAATGATAAAAAGAATATAAAGTAGATCTTCCTTCTGAATAAACACAACTAATCAGAAATTGTAGCCTCTATTTCTACATGTGATTTCATAGTATGAATAAAAATAGTATTTTCTAATAATGAAGACAAAGTAGAACATTGGCACTTTCTCAGAATCAAGAGGGAATATCTAGTTCATGTTGCTGGCAACTTCTTTATAAAAATAAATTAGATGGTTTCAATTGGAATTTTAACTTCCAAGAACAGAGAAATTTGTAAACTCGTTGAAATGAGGCCAGGCCTGGGGCCTAAAGACTGCAATCTCAACTACTTAGGCAGTTAAGACAGGAGTATTAAGCCTGCCTGGGCTACAAAATGAGTCTGAGATCAGGTTTTTATCACAATTAAGAGTGACAAACAGGGCTGATGATATAGGTCAGTGATAGAGAGTCTGGCATTCATGAAGCCCTAAATTTAATCAGCAGTTCCACACATAAAGAATGAATATAAAGCAAATAATTCATACTTATAAGTTCAAAAATATAAATAATAATTTCCTTCCTTGGTGTACTGGAGATAGTAGTCATTGGCATTTGGTTGATCTCCAAAACCCCAGAAAAACAAGGGAATAGAAAACAATAACTTGTGCTGTATATTAACATTTCTACTGAAATTTCTATTTGAAGTGCACATATACACATATGTGTATACAACTGTTTATTACAATAAGTTAATATGGAAAGGAGCAAAGCTCCCCATGTGCCAAAAACTAGAAAAAGAAAACCTCATTCAACCACGACATCACAAGTCTTCCAATCAATTCACTCTGATATCGTTTTGTAGCACGCAGAACTCACTATCTGAAATAGATCAGTATAGATTTCATCTCTTAGCCTTTTTTTCCAATCATGTTTGCTTGTTATGTAAAGTAATTATTTACTGAGAGCCTATCACAGTTTTGGTATTACATTGGGAGCTAGGAAGACGATGGGAATAAAGTTCTTTAACTCATTTTCTGCAAGGCATGGTGCCTTATGTCTGTATAAATTTTACCGTCTTCTAAGTATGTTTAACCCCTTGCTTTTATTATTTAATCTCAAAATAATTAAAAGAAACCTAAAGCTTGGAATGTCTTAAGAAGCAAAGTTAAGCTATCTGTAAGTTGAGGCTCTAAAACTAGAGGAAACTGTTTTAAGAGTCAGCCAGTACACCACAAGTAAGGTGCCCTTTACCTTTTTCTAGAGCTACATTTTATTTAAGTATGGTCTCTGTGCTCATGCACCTGCCTGCATGTGAGTGTATAAAAGTACACATGTGGAGTTCAAAGGACAAATTGCAGAAGTCTGTTCTCTCCTTTCAAAATGTGAATTCTAAGGACTGAACTCATATCAGTAGGTTTGGCAGCAAATGTCTTTACCCACTTAACCAGCCCCTTTTCCATACTTAGAAAAACTAAATACAGATAATAATGGTGAAGATAGTTGATAAGAGCTTCATTGATTGTATTCCAGTAACTATTGAAATGTGTACCTAATAGTTAATAAGAAATATTTCAACAAATATAGTTTATATGTAGCATAATTTATATATTAATGTTTAACCTATAAATGTTAGGTATATCTATATGTCTATTTATATATTAGATGTACATATATATGAATACATTTATATATTATATGTGTGTAGATGTGTATATATCTACCCATGTCTACATATGTGCACATATCAATTCTATAAAGAAGCATTCTACATTAAATGAAATGGAGATACACAGAATTAAATCACTTATTCTACATCACACATTATAGATCTTAATATTAAGACTTCATTATGAAGTTACTTTTTATATTTAAAGTTCAGCATGACTAGAAATGTATGCAAGATGCATTTACCTTTCACTGAACATCATTCTGCATGAACTTATGGTACAGTGAAGTGTTGGCTAGTCACAAACTCAAATAATGTCTTCCTGTAACTTTAGTCTATAATGAAGCTTCAGTATAGAAACACATCAAATGGCTGTAGAATTGATATTTAATCCCAGCCAAAATGCTTTTGAGACTCCTAATACTAATTTTCCATTTTGAGAGGTTTTTTACTATCTTTTTTTTTTTTAGAGTGATGTATGGTCTGTGGGAATCACTGCTATTGAAATGGCTGAAGGGGCTCCTCGTAAGTATAAATGTTTGATATATTTGATGTATCTCACAGTTTGTGGGACTATACTGTACAAATTTGTCTCTCTGGAGTATGATGCTACCATTTGTAACAGACAGCTTTAATTTGGCTACACATGCATCATATTATGTGCCAAACCATAAATGGTAGTTTGTCAATTATGACCAATATTTTGTTAAAAATCATCTTATGTAAATATATGATACATGTCTTATTATTTTATGTTTCTTCTATCTTATCTTCGATATCTACATCTCTGTCCATCTCTTCAAATTCAGAATATGATACTTGGCATTAATTTGATTTTGAGGAATGAATAACAGACTCAGAGTAGGAGGGCAGAAAAATTTTGCACAGAGATTGCAAATGACAAGCTTCTTTGGAAATATACGTTAGGGCCAGGAGATTCTGAACACACAAGGAGATAGGCCATCCTGCCTAGATGAGTAGCAAAAATGACTTTAATCATAAGCAGCTCTAGATCTCCTCCCTATCAAATATTGCTCTTTCACCACTATCCTTTGCCTGGAGTATGAACTCTGCATGAGAACAATACTCGTCAAGTTAACTGTTGCAATCTTCTAGGTTTTCACAATTAGCATCTCAAAGGGGATAGTTTTCCAAAACTACAGTTATCAGATGGTATCTTCCAAGATTTAGGTGAGAAAATGATCATCCTTTGAGCTTTGATATATCATCAGGGTCTTCCAGAGAAATAGAGAAAAGGCAGAGGAAACCCTTATCAGGGAGAGGGTGCTTTAACAATATCCTTTTGGATATCAGGGCCTTCTTTAGTTCGTATGTTATAGGTGGTGACTTAAGCAATGTAGGGGCATTTTCACCAAGGCTGGAAGATTTATAGCAGCTTTCAAACACCACAGTAACTTACGGCATAATTTGAAGAGATGTGTTTCTTAGGCTCTGCCTTTTTTTTTGTGACACGATAAAACCTCCTCCTGCACACCAGGAGAATTTAATTTCATCTGCACCAAATATTTCCCTATTTTCACATTCCCTTGGATATTACATGAAGTAGTTTTAATATTGTTGGCCAGATTTCTAATAGCTGGGGTTTTTTCCATTTTTTATTAATTTGTTAACCAGGTAATGAAGATACTGACTTGATATAATGTTGCTATTAAAATAAAATTTGTTATTAGTTATCATACATTTATTTATCTGTTCATCTTTTAGAGTCTATTTAACAGGATATGTGAATGAGACTGTAGAATGAGAAGTGGGCTCTGCAGGCACTTTTCGTGTTCTTCCTAAATGTATCTGTTTCCCTTCACAGCTTTGTGTAACCTTCAGCCTCTGGAAGCCCTTTGTGTTATTCTACGGGAAGCCGCTCCCACAGTCAAATCCAGTGGATGGTAAACAAGAATTTCTTAAATATACTGATTTAGGATTTTTATAAAGAAATTTTCATTGATTTGATCATTCTCATTTCGACATTTTTTTTGGACAATACTTCCTGTAATCCAGTGTCTTATGTTGGATGTCAGTATTTTTTTTATCCAAATATGGGTGATTAACTAGAAATCCTCCATAATACACGATGAGGATATTACAGTATTTTTCTTAATGGACACTTTCAGCTCCTTCTAAAGCAATGAAGTGAAGGGAGCAATGACACCCATATGTGATGTTTGTCATGGTGCCTAGACATGCAGTCAGTAACTTTGATGTACAGCCCTATTGGTTGGCCCATTAAATTAAACATCCACAGACTTGAAGAACCGCTCTGCATTACTGCAGACCATGAGAACTGTGTTTTATGAAGCTTAATCCAGCTAAATTCTTGCTTACTGTGATTAGTAAGAGTTGACAATTGTTCGATTGTTGGTATTTCTTTTCTTGAATTCACTTTAACTGTTTACATGGATTTAGCTGAATCTCTTTGCATGTGTTTTTTTTTACAAGCTTACTTTGTACTGTTTATCAACACCTGCTTTTGGAATCAGATGCCACACTGAATCTTTTAATTGCCATCTGATTATATGAGCTTTATCATGTACCTGCTGCTGAACCCATGGATATTTCTAGTGTTGAGTGAAAAGTCTGTTAACTCAACTTCTATTTCTGAGGCTTACCTGACATCATTGTATCATGTATATTGTTAAGACATAGGCTATTTCCTAATTGAAAAGACAATTGTAGTTCTAACAAGTCTTTCAGAATCTATGACCTTGAAAGCAGCACAGTAGTGGAGTAGGAGCAGCACAGCAGGAAAAATGGTGTTGTTCATTTCTATGTTTCATTTCTTTCAGGTCCCGTAAGTTCCAGAATTTCATGGAAAATTGCATGATAAAAAATTTCCTATTTCGTCCGACATCTGGAAACATGCTTCATCATCCATTTGTCCATAACATAAAAAATGAACGACGTGTTGTGGAGTCCTTGACAAAGCATATTACTGGGATCATTCAAAAGAAAGAGAGAAAAGGTAGAAACCACAAAGCTTTGTATCATTCAGATAAGATATGAGATCTTACATTTATTTATTGTTTTGAGTTTTAAAGTATTTGTTAAGGAATTAAGTTTTGGAGTGCAGGGGCAGCACTAGAGAGTTGGTTCATTTATGTGCCTCTGATCTAATGCTATGGAGACCGGCATCATACAGGCCATTCTCAAATCACTAGAGGAACATCAGCCACAATTCGCTGAAATCTAGAGGTGCAAGATTTCAAAATAATGTTATCTACAGAAAAAGTCTCATTTCATTAGCGATATCTCCACAAATGCAATTATAGCAGTCCTAGGCAATTTAACACAAGGAATCAGAAGAGAACTCTCATTTCTAAGATGCCACATTTCAGTAATAACATCATGGTTCACAGGAAATAAGCTGAATGCATTAAATATATTAAATATAAAACAAACAAAGGCAGATTACTTAGAACACTGATGTAGATCGCCCCTCTGTCAAGGTGGGTTAGCTGAGGGAAAAGCACTTAAACAACTTCAGGGGGAAGCCAAGGTGTTTAGGTTACTGCAAGCTCAGGATCTTACTCATAAACTAAGCCTCTCTTGGAGCAGACTCAGCAGACTCAGGACCATCAGTGAGCATATAGGATAGCTCAGGCATTCATGGTTCTATAGGTCAAATCCACATCATCAAGTGGTTCTTGTCTTTTTTCTTCCTTTATCTCATTCTACCTTTTCATGAAGGCAGCCATCAGGTTGCTAAGATGTTTTTCCTTCTGTCCAGAAAAATTAATCTGCCTGAAGTATCTCTACTGTATTTCAAAACTATACCTAGCAATTTGTCAACATCACCAGCAAAGTATGTTTGAAGAGCTCTGTTACTTCTGACCTTCTTACCCATAGCAATTCACTCTATGTCCTGGGCTTTAGAAAGTTGCGAAGTCACTAAGGTGAACCAAACAGTATTTATGCATTACTTCCTTTTCTCTTTTTCACACAAGGAATGCCTGTGGCCCTCGAAGGAGAAGAAGTTATTAATGAACAGTGCATCACAAGGAGATTAAGGTGTGTTGAGAAAACTCAATTTATAATTAGATGATAGCAGGTTACCTAAGAAAATAGACTTAATACTATTGACTTCTACTCAAGATGACTTAATCTTATTTGGTACAAAACAAAAACACAAAACGCACCATATTTCTGTTTCTATGAGATATTGTGAGAAAATATTGAACATTTTTGTTACTGTTCTGAAATGACATATATTAATAGATTGATCAAGTAGAATACCAACCTACAGTAAGGATTTAATCCATCAGCAGCATTACACATTACCTACAGAATATTTCAGACATTGCAAGGATGAATACAGAAATATTTGTTATCTTTCTTGGTCTATCTTTTAAAAATTAAAGCAATTATCAGGCATGACCTAGTTCCAGTAAAAACTCTTTATATGTCATTATTCTGTATGCTTATTTTAGAGGACCTTCTTGCACTCCTGAACTTTTGAGAGTGCCAAACAGCAGCAGATGCAGACCACTCAGAATTGTGAATGGAGAACCCTCTCAGCCAAGGTGGTTACCTGATGAAGAAGAGCCACAGGACCAAGAACTTCAACAACTGCAGGAGGCAGCCAATGTGTTCATGCCTCTACATTCTCAGGACAATATACCTAAGCCTTTCCAAAAGCAGGCTCAGGTTCCACAGTGTCTATATGGGGCAGTTCAGGTGTGCATGCCAGTACAGGTACAGGTTGAAGCAACAGCGTCTGCATCTCTAGTTACAAAGATTCAGGCACCTCCCCAACTAAGCAAAGCAGCCCAGGTGTGCATGTCACTGCCTACTCAGGATAACCAATCTAGTTCTCCAGAAGTACAGGCCCCCATACCAAACGAACAGCAGGAGGCCTCAGAAACAGAACAGCCTAAAGATTTGGACCAGGTACCAGAAGAATTTCAGGGGCAAGACAGGGCGCCTGAACAGCAAAGGCAGGGCCAGGCTGCTGAACAACAGCAGAGGCAGAATCCAGTTCCTGAGCAGCAACCAGAGCAGAACAGGGAACCTGAGCAAGCTGAGGTACAAGAAGAGGCTGTTGAGCCTCCACAAGCTGAGATTGAGGATAAGGAACCTGAGGTAATACAAGTGCATGCCCAGGTGTTCCTGCCTTTACTGTCCCAGAACCATCATGTGCTCCTGCCTCTTCATCTGGATACACAGCTGCTAATTCCAGTAGGGGAACAAAATGAAGAGGCACCTCGTGCACAGGCCTGGGATCTAGAGGACTCAAGGGCAGTTGGCGCAGTGCAAGCACTGATAGAGGGACTATCCAGGGACTTGCTTCGGGCACCAAATGCATATATCTCAAAACCGCTTGGTCCACTGCAAATCTTCTTGGAAAATTTGTCTACAGATGGATTTTACACTGAACCAGAACCGACACAGAAGAAAAAATCAAAAGTTGCTAGTCTAAAGAAAGCAATAGTCAAAAGACTAAGACCCAAGAGATTCAGGGCAAAGGCATTATGGAGACTTGAGGATTTTGAGTGCTCAGATGTAGAAGCCAGCAGGAGAAGGCGCCATCGTAGATGGGAGGAGATCTTTAATCAGCATGAAGAGCAACTGAGACAAGTTGAAAATGTAAGAGATTTTTGATATTTTTCCTGAGTGAAAACTACTGAAAAAATATGCTAGTTATTGCTTGCATATTTTCTCTGTGAAACCAAACAAAACTAATATTCCATGTTGTACCAACGATTTACTAATTTGCACTTGAAATGATTCATTCTGAAATCTCCAGATAATTGTGATCAAAAGAAGAAAAACTGCTTTACTAATACAACTAATGGTTTAATGTATCTCTATAGGAGTCGTGGCTTAGTTATTAGGGTTTTATTTTGCTTTGTTTTACCTTTTGAAATTACTCCCTTAACCAGTAAATGGTTAGCATACAAACACTTAAAATAACTATTTTGACTTGAGACATTCCTAATTTAAAATTCCAAAGTTGCCTCAATTTTTATGTCTCTAATTCTGGGGCTACAGAGATGAATAAACAGATAAAAACATTTACTGCTCTTACAGAGGACATGGGTTCGTTTCTCAGAACCCTACATGGCAGTGCATAACGGCTTGTAAGCTGTCTTCCATGGCTTTCTGCACACATTTGGTATACATGAATTAAAGTAGCTAAATACACATAAATAGATTTTTTTTCAATTTGAAGTTGCTTATTTGTTATTTCTTGCCATAGAATGAAGGATTGCACTATTTGTGTGAATTGCATTAATTCGTGCTTTGGGATTTTAAAATTGAGGTTAAAATAAAAACAAAAAGTAAGGACTAGAGAGATGGTTCAGAGGTTAAGAGTACACTTTCACAGGACTCAGCTTCAGTTTCCAGTACCACATGACAGCAAACAACCATCTAGAACTCCAGTCCCAAACAATCTATTACCCTCTTCTGATCTCTACAAAAACTGTACACCACCCATACAAATAAAGCAAAACAAAAGTAAATACATCTCTTCTGAAATGAAGACAAAACTCATTTCCAAAACACTTTGTATATAGCTGTCACATTTATAACTTGTCTTCTTAGTGATCCTATGCTTTTATGTAATTGTTCAATGATGTGACCGCACAGAACAGGGAACGAGTAGAACTTGACTTCTCATTTAAGAAGAGTCAATAAAATTTCAAAGCTCCCATATGTAGGTGGATAAAGTTTGACAGGCTTTGTAGAATTTTATCTGGCACTATTTATTTGACAATGAATAGTTTATAGGTTTAATAAGCAAATTAGTAAGGTCAATATAGATTAGGAAAGCAGTTGTTTTCTAATAATTTTCAGTATTCATTTATATAAAAGTAACTGTTATATGCTGATTAGCATCCACATCCACTTAATAATAACTGATGTAGTAATTACAAATGAACCTTTCCCGAATAGCTAGATAAGTTATAATTTGGGTTTGTGCACATTAAGCCAGTTAAGCAATTGGTAACTTCCTGGCACATTTACATAAGAAAGGATTTGAAAAAGTGAAAGGAGAATGAGCCAAAAGGGCAAATGGATGCATCCCTGCCAGAATATAAGGAGATAGAAATCGTATGAGTCTGAAACCATGGTCTGTGGCCAGAAATAAGGCATATAACTTGCTAATGACTGTTCTCAATGAGCTCTCTAAACCAATTAGAGCTAATGGGATTTGCATTAGTGAACAAGACTTGTATTTATCCTGGAAATATGCCCAATATTAGCAGCAGAGAATATACTTACTGTAATTGTTTTTAATATATATGTGAGAAGCTACTTCAAAATAGAACTAAGTCAGTTAATAATTGTTAGCAACCCTATGAGCCTAGGTTCTCATATAGACATCCGTATATATGTCTCTCTGTGTGTGTGTGTGTGTGTGTGTGTGTGTGTGTGTCTATTCCTTATGGAATACATAAAGGAAATAAAATTATCTATACTACAAAAAAGTCACAGTTCTTTTGAAATATGTAAAATTTAATTAGAATTTATGAACATGTCTGAGTGCTTTGCCATACCAGTTTGTAAGATGCATATATTTTCATTATAATCTGTACGTGGAAGAGGTAATAGTGGCTGAATCATTTGATTGAACTCTGAGAGCTTAATTTAGGAGGAAAGTTTGGACTCTATATCACAGATCTTCCTCTACTTAGAACCAAATTTTGGAGTTATAACAGCTTACTAAATGTGAAAAGTTAGGGTGTGATTATGTGTTAATCAAACATTAAATCAGATTCTTAATCTGGATCCCAGAAATAAGCTTCAGGAAACTAGCAGTTCACCCAAAAATTTATGCAAATGTGTGTCTATATTCAGTTTTCTATGGACAATCTGTACCTTTCCTTAGATTTTTAAAAAGGATCCCTAACCAAAAATTATTAGAAACTGCTGGTTTAAATAATTTCTAAGTCTTTGGAAATTATTCGTCATGGTTACAAAATAAGATGATTCTGTTGTTCTTATCACTTGCACACTCATAATGATTTAAATATTTATATTATTTTTTGTTTCAAAGGATAGAGAAGATGACTCATCAGACAATGATGAAGTGTTTCATTCAATTCAGGCTGAAGTCCAAATAGAACCACACGCTCAAAATCCTACAGGAAATGAGGTAAAGATCTCAATATGAGTTGTTATGACATTAATAAGTACCTAGAAAAGTGCCTCTTAAACTTAATGGTCTCAGGATCCCTTTATAATCTTAAATATTGAGAATTGTATAAATCTTTTCCATTATGTCATTCACTATCTAACTTACTGAAAATTAAAACCAAAAAGGTATAAATACATTTAACATAAGTAAATATAAATGAAAAATATTTATTTTGCCCAAAACATTATTATACAGATGTCATTGTCTCCTATTTTCAGATCCTTTTAATCTGTCTTGCTTAATAGAAAACAGCTGGATATTCATATCTACTTCATAATTCAATCTGTGGCCATATGTTGTTTTGCTTGAAATATATGTGTAAGAGCTCGCTTAGTACATAGAGATGGTTAGAAAGAGGAATTTGATATAAATTTTTCAGGTAATTGTGACTGTTGTAGATTTTCCTTCAGTCTCCTTCAAATACTTGTGCATATTCATTGGTAACATGCCCAAACTAGCCAAATAGAATCGAAAACAGTACTAGTAAAATACTGTGTTCCTACAAAAATTCATTGTCTTGTACTCTGAATAGAGATTTCACTTATACGTGATTTCTGAATTCATCTAGTCATCAATTTGAAAACATTACTTCACTGTGTATATAGATTCTCCCAAGTGTTTACATTCCATTTCACAATATCAGAGCAGCATTTGAGCAGCATTACCAATGTTTACCATAAATGTAACTGAGTATTCATAAGTTGTCAAGTGTTCAGTGACAGATACTAATTTACACTTCTAATTTTCCTTTGAGAGCTCATGTTTTTATCATTGCTGGCAAGTGGCTTCGCTTTGATTTTTTTTCTTCACTTTGCAAACTTATTTTGTTTAAAATATCTAGCATATGCACATAGTTCATATAAGAAGGCTTTTCAGGAATTTTTTAAATATATTATTTCATATTAAAATGTGAGTAGCTCACTGTGGAACATAATCATATATTTTTACCATGATTCTCTCTGTCCCTGATAGACTATTTATCACAGATCTAAATCAGTCTATGATTCATTTTCTCACACTTGAAAAATTAAATGATGTCAGGGTGACTTCAGTTTTAATGACCACTTCAAATAATACAGTATTTACAACATGTATGAGGGACATGTGTTGTAAATGAGTTCACTTTCTTATACAGAGATGGTAGCATTAACTTGATTTGGTTCATAACAGCCAACATTCCCAATTCTTCTTAATCACTGGAATTATTTAGTATATAAATAAATAACTCTGACTTTCTTCTGATGATGGTGGGTTAGGAGTCACATTTGTTGTACACAATCATCACAAGATACTTCACAGAAGTCCACTATGAAAGAATTGTCAATGCTTTTGCAGTATAGTTGCTTAGAAACTAAATGTTGTATGACTAAAATTATTGATTTATAAATACTAAATATTTACAGAGGGATCATAAGTTGGATTGTGTTCGTTAATGAAAATAGTCAATAGTGTCTCCTTTGTTGCCGTAACACATGGCTTTGCTTGTATTCCCAGATGGTAGTTATTACCTTCAGTTTGACACTAACCAAGACATTCAATGAGCAATGTTTGGATTGGAATGTATTGTGTCTTAATATATGCAGGTCTCACTATTTTCCTTCTCCCATTTTTTCATACCAAAGAATGTCAACTCATATTAAGCCATGTCTTTTCATCTTTTACCATTATAGATGTGTAGCGATTTTTGAAATTTCATTTAATAGTGTCACTTAGTTTCTTGACCTTTCTGTGGTGGCAGTACATACCTG
>NW_021604645.1:30720-69624 GCF_004785775.1 Grammomys surdaster | reverse complement strand
AGAGAGGCAGAGAGGCAGAGAGGCAGAGAGGCAGAGAGGCAGAGAGGGAGAGGGGAGAGGCAGAGGCAGAGGGATCATTTAGCTTAAAAATTTTAGGACAGCCTTGTAACATAGGGAGACCTAGTAAAATAGTCCTTTAAAACTAAAGTGTGACAAGGCAGCATCTGTGGCTCTGCCTGCCCTGCTAACAGAAAGGAATGTTATTTCCTTCATGTAAGCCAACATCATATTTATGTGCTGTTTCTTGAATATTTTACTACTTACTTAGAGGCTAAAATTATTTGGAGCACCAATTATGCCATACGTTCTCAAAGAAACTATATTGAATTTTGTGTGTAGATGATAACCTTAGAAAATGTAGAATTGGTTTAGAAGGATATGAGTTGTTTGAAGTTATATTCTTTTTTGTTTTTCTTTGGGGGGGCTGCTTTCACTTTCATGAGACAGGATTTCACTGTATAGACCAGGCTGGCCTCGAACTCAGAAATCGTCCTCCTGACTGTGGGATTAAAGTTGTGCAGTGGTACTACTACCTGGAATGATTTTATTTTGTAAAATTTTAGAATAGCCATTATCCTTCTCCAGGCTAATAATTACTCAATAATAAAAAGAAAACTTTTGATTACATAATTTCCAGAGTCTACTCCTATGTTCTAAGAAACCACTAGAAATTATTGTTGAGGTTATAACTATAAAAATAAGTTCAGTTTATAAAAATTGTGTTTTTAAGTTAGATATTTGAAAAATATAAGTGAAAAAAGTAATTTTCTAATAAATTAGTAAATCAAAAGAATTTATGGTAACAAATTTTATCAATCAATTACATTGTATCTCTAAGGTCCAAGAGAGATCTGCTCCTATTCCTTGCAACCGGAATCGTGCGCATCGTGTGAAATTTTCTCCAAGGTATGTGCTCATGTTTTCAAATTATTTGTGAGTAACCATGAGATTGAAAACAAACAAAATTTTGTTTCTTTGACATTAATTTCTGTGAAGTTTTGGCAAAATTGGCTTATATTTAAAAACCTAACTGCAGCGATCCAATAACAAGATCTTCCTGCAACAGTGCTCATATTTGGCCTGCGTGATTCAATTAGATAATTACCTAACAATTTTGACAATATAGTAATAGAAGTGATCACAATAACTTATTTGATGTTATGCATTTTGCAGTAGGGTTTAATACATGTCAGGTAAGTTTTCTCACATGGACAACATAATAAAAGAGAAATTATTCATAAATGCAGAAGCTAATGCCACAGGATGAGAAAGCCGAAAGTGTTCTGTGGTCACAATCAAATATATGAATCATTGTCCTATAAATAAGTTAACATGTAAATAAGATGACATATACAACATAAAAACTATTTGTTGTAGTTTTAATCTTTGTAACATTCCTGGATTCAGTGATATTTTTAAAGATGATGTTCCATAAGTCAGGTTTCTATTTGAAAGGCAATTTTTAAAATAGACCAAACTCACAGTGGAGAGAACTTTAGTCTATGTTCATTAGGTCAGTCATTGAGTAAATATTTATTGATCATTCTATATTAAGATATTAAGACAGGGTCAGTGAGGTGGATTAGCAGGTAAGAGCACATCATTTCAAGCCCAATATTGACCTTAGTTGAGTTCCCAACATGCACACAGTCAAAAGAACAAATCAATTTCCACAAATTGCCTCTATGACTTCCACGTGTGCAGTGCAATTTTTTTTCCTTCTAGTTTCATGTACACACACACACACACACACACACACACTGAAAACATACGTTTTAATCAGTGTTCCAAATAATTTTTACACTTAAGTAAATTAATTTGGACTTACTAATTATAAACTCATAGTATAGTAAAATATTCATGTAAAAAGTAATATGAATGAACTAAAAATCAAAAGTAAAGATACTGTCCACTAAGTGCAGATGTAAATACTGTAAAGTATGGACAGATGATTGAGAGTGCATATATAACAAGCATAGCCCTATGACATAAGATTTTAAATCTTGTGACTTTATATCTTCAAGTAACACCTGTGAGAGAAATGGTTTTTTCTTTCCTTGGGTTTGGTTTGAGTTTTTTTCACAGATGGCTTTAAGAGATGAAGATAAAACTTGCCAATATGCTACCTTCCTTAAACCTTTGGTCTCTTGTCATTTTAGTGTCGGTGAGGAGCCTCCTTTGGAAGAAGCTCGGCAGCCCATGGACATCAGACCAAGGAATTGCCTAAATCCTCAGAATTTTCACTTGGAATCAGGTGATTCGAAACTGAAAGTTTCAATGTAGGCCTAATATTAACAGCTTATATTTCAGAACTATAGAAGCATTTCAAGAAGGAATGCATGAAAATGTTAGGTAGGCCAAGTAGTATTAAGACAAGATACTGATTAGGTATTTGAGTGAGCAGTGGTGACCTCTGAGAAATGAAATCTAATATGAGATAATACATGAAACCTTGAGAGACTATTCTTCAACTAGCCAAAGTGTATTAGGCTACTTTTACAACCTTAAGCCAAATAATTGTGAGGATAACTTTTCCTTTTCATTTGATTTGAACTCTTGAAAATATGACATGTTCAACATTAGGTATTTATGAAATATTACAAACTTATGGCTTTATTCAAAATACATGGAAAATTAATTGATCATGTAATACTAAGATAGCTTCTAAAATTGTAGTGTCATTTTAAATCAAACAGTGGTGTTCATTTCAGAGACTTTAAAACTATTACACATTTGTAAACACTATGAAAAATCCAAAAACTGTGTAGTGGGTCATAAAATCTGGCATTTTCCATTTTTAAATATCCAAGATATATTTAACTAAAGAATATTTCCTTATCAAGCCCTCACATTATTTATAAAATTTAGCATACAGGTTCTTGTTGAATGTTTATATTATAAGGGATATAGAAGACCAAATATTCAAATATCTGCATTTTAAAACCTTAGTCCATCTTAGGAGAGTAATATAATGAAACAATTGTTTTCTTGTGTATTTTCACATAGAAATCCTTTTGAAAAGATCAGGCCAAATTTAGGAATGTTTTCCTTCTGTTTTGGTCAGCTATAAACTTGCTAATCCATGGCAAACACGTAAATGTTATGGTCTATTCACTTGCCTTTTTGAAATAAAATCATCAACACTGATAGGAGAAGGAAGCTGTACTATCTCTGCAAATAATAGCCAAACCTTTTAGGTCTGAGACTCTGCTGTGTGTATGACACAGGCCATGTGAGATTCCCAGCAGGTTTGAATCATCTCACTGTAGATATGCCAGAAAAATCACTGGACACTCAACCTTTATCATTGATCTACTTTCACTCGAAAGGACTTGGATGTATTACTTCCTGAATAAATAATAAATAGCAAGGTTACAACAGTTCTGGAGGGCAAGAATACACATTCTCTGATATAGAATATAACATTCTCAAAAGACAACAGTATTTACAAATGCAAAGGGTTTTACTTGTAATGTCTAGACTTTGGCTATGTATAGTAAGTTTAAACCTTAATATCCCTAGGAATAAGCATTCCTTTGGGAAGCACTCTTATAATAAATATGTTCACTTAGACCTCACTAATATCTGAGCCTATTAAATACTTGTGCTGAACTTTTAAAACAACTTATTATTTACTACAGCATAGTTTTCAAAACCTATAATGATCAAGTAAAAGAATTTGTATTTTAAATAGAAATCTCATCATAATGGAATTATGCTGTCCAATGTGAAAGTAAACAGCCACGTCATATGTGATTATTAAAGTGAAAACTAAAAAAAATTAAATAAATAATAAATGTTTTACCCGTCCATGTTGTAGGCGTACTAGCCGCATTTTAAATGCTCAGTAGCTTCCCTGGTTAATATTCAGTACTCCAAAATATTCATTGGCCATGTAGGATAGAGCAGATACAGAATATTTCTATTGCTTCAGAAAGTTATTTCACAAATCATTACTATAAAGTTTCCAGTTTCATGAAACAAAATTAAATTAAATTTTGTAATTTTAATTAGTTCAGCTTTCATTTTTATTGAACTATTTGGAAATATAGTAACTGGGTTAAAACTGAGGAGGTTTAATATTGCAGTACACATTCAAGAGTTTTTCATCTTTAAATTACATCTTGGACCTCTTTCCTACTGGTTAGTATGTGTGAACACTGGCACTTTCAGCCTTTCCTCTTCTTAATCTTTGATTTCTAATGGATCTACATACTTACTAGCCTTACTGTCTACCCTCTTACACAGATTCTAATGGATCTACAGGCTCACTAGCTATACTGTCTACCTCCTGAGTGTATACTAGATATTGAAGACAAAAATGCCTTGTAGGTCTACAACATAAACAAAACTTGAGCCTGCTACTGCCTTTGAAAACAGAACTCAGGATCGCGGGCACATGAGATTTTAAATATAAAGTGATATTTTTGTAATTGAATTACAAAGGATGAAAGAAAAACATTGAACTATTGAATTTTGATCCACTACACAAATGGAAGCAATTGTGAAATATCTGTTGTTACTAATGTACTTTTGGTATTCCATAGAATCATCTTCTGAGGAGGAGAGTCCTGTGACTAGGAGGAAGTCCCAGTCATCGCCACCTTATTCTACTATTGATCAGAAGTTACTGATTGATATCCATGTAAGTTTATATTATGATACACTTATATCTATTTTTAACATCAGTTTGATTTGACTTATTCTTTCGGACCTTCCAACCTTGAGGTTAGGGACTGGACAGATGGCTCAGCACTGGTTTCTCTTTCGGTGACAAGGGTTTGTTTTCTAGAATGTGTCTGATGACTCACAGTCATCTGTAACTCCAGTTCCAGGAGACTTAACACCCTACTCTGGCTTTTCTGCATATGTCTGGCATACTCAAGATACACATATATACATAGAGGCAAACATTCATACACATAAGGAGTTAAGAGTTTAAGTGTGTTGCATTGGTCTTTATAAAAAGATCATATTGTTGGGCAATATTCAGGATACAAAATGTACAAGTTAAAATTGAAATGAGGAAAGAGCAAACAATATTGTATTCTAACTTTTTATCAAAGTGTGTTGATGAGAAGTACTGAAGATATAGCTTGGTGACAGAGTGCTTGCCTAGTTACCCAGGGCTCTAGGTTCAATACCAATACCACACAAAATAGAAATAGAATATAGAGTAAAGAACATTGACAAACGGATACATCCAGGCTAATCTATGACCAAGAGGTATAAGTCATATTTTCCACTTTTGCTTAATAGTATTTCTTAGATAATGAGACAAATAAGATATTAGTAAACAATATATTGTCTTCTGATTGTATAAGTAAAAGCTCTCCCTAAACATTTTCAATGTGCTTTCAGATCACATTATTTAATTTTCATAATACCCCTATTCTATCATACATATGTTTATACCTACCATCAGAATTGCATTTGTATTTGCTTTCTTTTTGGAGGCATTTGAAATAATTTAAGATAATGTATAGCTTATGCAGGCAAAACTGGGAAAACAACCTATGTATTTCAAGAGCTATTCCCTAATCTCAGTGTTAGCATAAAACAAAAGCAAATAACTGAGTTTGTCTAGACCATACTGCTTGGCATCAGGCAAATGTCTACTCCTCAGCAGACAAGTAGAGTTAATAAAACAGTGAGTAAGTTTTACCATGTGATCTACAAAGTCCACTAATAACTACTATGTTTGGGTTTGAGTAACTCATTTCACTAAAATATTTTCTCTATGTAGTGGGTTGGACATCTGTTTTGGTAAATAATATAATGCTAACATATTTTAAAATGTCATTTTGGAAAGTTCTTCTATCTAAATAAAGAAAAAAAATGAGAAGCTATTAAAGACTACCTTAACCTTTCTTGTGCACACAGGTTCCAGATGGATTTAAAGTGGGAAAGATATCACCCCCTGTGTACTTGACAAATGAATGGGTAGGCTATAATGCACTCTCTGGAATCTTCTGGGATGATTGGGTACTCCCTACACGTTCAGCTGCTCAGCCACCTGTAGAAGATGGTGATTATGTTGAACTCTATGATGCTGACGCTAATGATGAAGCTTCAAACAATGGTTATGAAGATTCCAATGAAGGTGCCAATGGCCATGATGACTTGAATCACCGGGTTGATCAGGCATATGGCTATGAAGGCCATGGTGCTGCTAACTACAATGGTTATAGTCATGGTGCTGCTGGCAATGGGCCAAGGTTGGTTCATCTCTCTTATTATACCGTAGATGGTTATAAATTCAGAACTATTGGCATATTTGGTTTGTTTCAACATGTAGCATAACATTTGAGAATTAATTAATTGTACTTGCATAGTGGTAAATGTTCCATATTGCAATTTAAAATTTTCTAAGTTAGAACACTTAGTTCTGAATTTAATATTTAAAATGTATATACAATTTAAATTCAGTTATTTATTAGCTTTTCGATAACAGAGACTATATGAGGTTTCTTTTAAAATTAATGCAACTAAATCCCCTTTCCCTATATAATCACAATGAGAAATGACATAAAAAATGAAGTATTCTTCTAGTATTTATAAGCATATTTAAGCATTTCTCAGAGAGTTGAGATTTTGACATGTATATAATCAACTTAATATCATCTTTATTCCTTTAATTGGTGGAGAAGTTACAAAAAGATCTTTCAGATTTTTCCCAAAATAAATAATCTATAAAAAGTTCCATTCTCACCCAGTTTTTCTTTTATGATCACAATAGGGACATATATTTAATATTGTATTCCATGCAAAGAAAGGCACTGTTATTTTATAAACAGTATCTATAAGCACTGATTATGTGATTCTCTTACTCATCCTCTAACATTTGAAGCCTATATTACATGAACTTTCTGGTGAGAGTAGTTGACCAAGGTGTCTATAGCAGACCTGTTGGCATATGTATAAATGAGTGAAAGCATATGTTCAAATTAGCATAATATAAAATATCTAATATTACTATGGGGTTGATCATTAAATGTGACTGAAATTTATTAATAAATTATCTAACTATTTAAGAAAAATTAGTATTTTTCTTAAATACTGTAACTGTTCAGTTATGTGTACCTAACAACAAAATAATGGAGCTCTTTTTCCCTGTCTCCACAATGATAACACAGACTTAACAGTGTTAATTCAGTATTTAGTATAGGCAAAGCAGTGGGGAATTTTTCATGTCTATATAACATCAAAAGCATTCACAAAAAGCAAAAACATTCCTGAACATTGTGTGTGTGTGTGTGTGTGTGTGTGTGTGTGTGTGTGTGTGTGAAAAATCTTCTCTTTTTCTTTTCTTTTGTGGCTTTGTGTTTGTATTGAATGGCCTTCTTCCATTAATTTCTCCTTATCAGGGCAAATTATCGCAGAGGTGGAATCTTGAAGAACGCTGGTAATGATAGACATGATCTAAATCGGGGAGCTTTCAGAGCCTATGGAGACAATGAAGCCGGAAATTACCGTGGAGCTGCTGGTGGAGCAAGTGCTGCTTTTGGAAACCTGGAAGGACATGAAGCCAATAGACGCAGTCGAAGGGGTAACAGATACAGGGGAGCCAATGGAGGCAACGAAGAGAATGGAGCATGTGGAGTGGATCATGTATTCCCAGATTTTGAACGTGAACAAGAGGTAAGGAATATATAATAATATATAATTTAATATATATATATACTTCTCATATAAATGTATGTCAACACGTGATATGTAACATTACAGCTATTTAACATTGATTATACCCATTTTTCTCAAATCCTGAAATTATTTAAATTGTAAGTGCATAGGATATTTACTACATACAACTTGATGGTTCCTATATACTCCCAAGGGAAAGAACCTCATTTATTTTGTCATTTTATGTCAGATTATACACTTCGGATAGTATTTCAAGGAACTGGCATGATTCTTTATAGCTGTAGAATACAAATACTGGAATTTTCCATGTTAAGTCAGTAATTTGCTAGCGTTTTGGACATGTACAATATTGTGCAACCATTAGCATTACGCATTCATATAGCACATTTATGGAGGGATAGATTTCATTATGGCATTTACACACATCCTTTGTCTTTGTTGGTCTTCCTCTTCTTTCGCTCCCTCTGCCCCTCAATTGTATCCTATTTGCCTCTGTTTAACTCTCAAGTCATATGTATTCTCTTGACCTGTTTTCCCCATTACTCTTCTGTAAAATCTTTCTCCCTCTCATTCATAATCACTTCTAGTTCTATACTATACACATAACATATATGTATATATTTGTATATGTATAAATTAAAATCTAGGACCTGGTGTATGTATCATAAAGAATGGAAAATGTGCTTCCAAGTCGAATTGTATCCAATAATAATTTCTTTACACATGCAATAAATTGAAATTTTCATCATTTCATTTTTCTTTGTGGCTGAATAAAATTCTATTGTGTACATGTACACATTTTTGTTTTCTACTTCTGCTGCTAGACATCTAGGCCAGTGCATTTTTATCTTCTCAAATAATTAACTCCCACTCTTCCCCTGACATTCCGTTCCCTCAACAGAGAGTTGATAAATTTTCCACAGATATAATATAGTATTGCTACATTTATCCTTAAGTGTCTACTCCTTAATGGAAGCATGCAAGACTTATAGTGAAATATGCTTACTCTAAGATTTTTATAATTTGGGTTTTTGTTTCTTTGTTTTCCATCTTTTGTTTGATCACTTGACCTCACACCTCCAGAGTTTCTTCTTACTATCAGTTTTCCTAAGTCTTGTATTTTTGGTGTGTTTTGCTCTCCTGTGTTTGTTTTGTTACAGTTTTAGGATCAGGGTCTATCTCTGTAGGCCAACCTTAGCTTGGAACCTATGTAGCTCAGGCTGGCCTAAGACTCATGACAACAGCTTTCCATGTGCCAGCATTATATTCTCATTCCTGTGCCATGAGACCCAGCTCTGTAGATATCTTAAACTAACAGATGCAATATCCTCATGTTGTGCTTTTTTTTTCCAAAATAACTATTTGACACATATACTTTGGGGTCAGATTCCTTTCAAGCCTTACTTAGTTAGATCCTCTACTCACCAGCTCTCTGATCCAGACAACTTTTGATTTCTTTAAGTTCTGATTTCCTTATAACTGAATCAGAGACAATGACACTTACTTCATTGTGTTATGGTAACTGTTCATAGAGATGCATAATTAAGGTTACCAGCGCAGTACCTGATCTACTTCTATAAAAATTACATCAGAAATTGAACATTTGGCAATTTAATGCTCCCTCTATTTCTCCCTTCAAATTACCTCAATAATAAACTTACTTCTCAGATGATACTACTGAATATTTTTAGTAGATATGGACTTGTAAGGATGTATATATTACAGATTTTGCATTTAAATTTTCAAGACACCTATAGCATTTTTTCCAAATATATTAAAAGTTGGGTCTTTGGTCTCCTTTTAGGAATCAGATCGTGGAACTGAGACCTCAGATTCAATTGCCTTGGAGATCGCATCCCTTGATGGTGAGCAAAACAGTGGGATACCAGCATCATCAGCAAGAACAGGTTTTCCTATGGGAGGCGCATCTTCCAGAGGCTCTGATCCTGACATTGGAAGTGACATCTGTGAGTACTTCTGGTGTGATCTTTCAATGCCGAATGCTTCTACTTGTTTACACAATAATTCATGATACATGACATAGCAAAGAGATTGAATACTCACTTGGTATAAATCGAGATTTATGCATGCTTTAAAAAAATGATTCCTCAGAAGGTAAAGACATTTGCCACCAAGTCTAACAAGTTAAGTTTAACCTCCTTAGCACACATGGTAGAAGAAGAGAACCAACCTAACATATGTGCCTAAGTAAGTGAATTAAACATACATATACATTTGCATACACACACACACACACACACACACACACACACACACACACACATACACACATATATCTTTTTCCTTCGATTTTTGGGAGTCTTGTGTAACCCGGATGGCATTGAGCTCATTCTTAAACAGTGATTGGCACTGACTTCCTCATCTCCCTGGGATCATAGACCCTTGCTATCATACCCACCTGTCACTCAATCTTTGTAGGGACTAGATTTGATCTGTAATCGAGAAATTTAGTCCTTCACTCAATTCTCCATTTTGCACTACTATAAAAGCCACAAATCGCATTCATACTCAGCAATGTATTTTAACTACTATAATTTGTATTTTCCAATGCGTTAAGAATTTACAAAAACTCATATAAAAGATGAAATGCAATAAGGAAACCAAACTTTGAGGGATATGTACATGATGGAAATACTTGGCACATTTAGTATATAGACCAGTGATTTGTCTCAATACCTCCCCCCTTTACAGTATATGTAGGATTTCTTGAGATGCCTGAAAAAGCACCTGAGCTACCATCTGAAGTCAATGTTAACACACTCTCTGTTTTTCCAGCATATGAAAGACCACTAATACATGTGTATGAAAAGGAATTCTCATCTGAGGTCTACTGTGGTTCTTTGTGGGGTGAGTTTGATTTCTTGAACTGAGGGGTTAATTAATTTATTTATGTATTCACTTTACACCCCAATATCAGCCCCCTTCTCCCAGTGCTCCCTCATGCAAGTCTTCCATGGGTTCTAACTTCACCGTATGGGTGTCATCGTCCCCCCCCCCAACACTACACATAAATATTGCTGCAGGACTAAGCACATCCTTTCCCACTGAAGCCAAACAAGGCAATCTGATTAGGGGAGTGGGATCCCCAGGCAGGCCACATGCTCAAGGACAGATTATTTTTTAAATCCATATTTGTGTAGAAAACTTTCAAAACCTGTGGAAATAAAACTTTTCACCATTGCCGATATGTTAAAAGTGAATTTATGGTAATTAGTTTAGGGTTGATTCGGCTTGTTGTATTAATGTCTTCCACTTTTATGCTTTTTTTAGCTTGTATTAACAGGAGTGAAATACAAACTTATACTTCATTCTAATTATTTGAAAATTTGAGTTTAATTTTTTTCTAACTTAACATATACTTATTACAAGAAAGGTTTCTATGGGTGTTACAATTTTAAAGTCTGGAGAATGCATAATTCTCTATAAATTCTTAAATTTAACAAGGTTTTTCAACTGTTTGTTTTAGAAAAATTATGACCTTATCAGTAGGGCTGAGATTATAAGGGGACATGTTTTTAAAATGAAAAATAGAAACCAGCAAATTTAATTCTATGGTCAACGCCCTCAGAAGAAAATAGTCGCATCCTCAATGTTTTGCTACTTTAGTGGCTCAGGCAATATTGCATGTGCCACTTCAGTCTGGCAAGTACCCAGAAATGTAATTCATGTCTAGAAAATAAACTGAAATTAACTGTATATGTATAGACTAAATTTGCTTAAAGGTAACTTTCAGAAGGGCTGATTGGTTCTAGAAATGTTTGTGACAATTAAAAAATAGTGCATAATAAAAATAATACAATATTATGTATGTCAGATGGCACATTAGATGGCAGGAAAATAGAATATTTGTGTGTATAGACATCTATTTACACATTTTAGGGGACACTGATAGCCATGTACATAGTTGAATAATATGAGATTAATAAGGCCTGAGATAGTATGAGATAAACATTTGCCTGAAATGAAAAAAACCCATCTTTATACAGATTAGCAAGGTGAAATTACAAAAGTAATTATTTATTTATATATATATATATAGTTAGTTAGTTAGTTAGTTAAAAAATCAGTAAAGGGTGAAGAAATATGGAATGCATGTGTACACAGTAGAGTATTATTCAGCTTTGAAAAGGAATAGAATCACATGTGTAGTAAAATAAATTATAACTGATTATTGAAATAGAATTTTTTCTTTAAGGTCCTACAGGTATAATGGAGACTATTAGGGAAATAGAAGAGGACCAGAGGTAGTGAGAAGAAAAAATAAGTTGGGGGACGGGGGTAATGAGAGTGATTTTGATTAAATTTTGTGAGAGATAAGTATAAAAACATCATAGTAAAACTCCTTTCTGTAGAATTAATACACGCTAATAAAAACAATCAGCTAATGCAGCACTTTTCCTTGTCTGTATCTGAACAGGAGTCAATTTGTTGCTGGGCACCGCATCTCATCTGTATCTGATGGACCGAAGTGGAAAGGCAGACATCATTAAACTTATAAAGCGAAGACCATTCCGCCAGATTCAAGTCGTGGAGTCACTCAATTTGCTGATTACCATCTCTGGTTTGTTTAAGACCTAAAATTAACTGAGTAATTATGTGGAGTAATTGAACTGCAAACTAGGTTAAAAGGCTTTCTTAGGTGAAAGTGTTCATAGGAAAACACTTTAAATATAACCTTTAATTGGGGCAGCAGAAACTCCTACCTGTGTTTTCTTTTCCATTTGAACTTTAAACAAAATCTCTTTGATCTTGATTCACATAACCTAGGTTGGAGATCAGGAAAACTACTCTTGCATCCTTGAAAGCTCCTTTCAGAGTTGTCTCTAAAACTTCAGAGCTGTAATCACATGCACAAGGGACTATACCAATATCCAGCATCTAGCTTTTGATGAGTCTGAAACAACAATGAACCAAATGGATGACTATTTAGATAAAAGAGACAATTGTACCTGTCTCCACCTTATTACAAAGGCATATAGACAAGGTTAGGTACAAGAATAGATGCCCTAAAAAAACCTACACCTTTCCCAAACAGTAGTGGATTTTCATAATCTTGATCAGTAGGAGCCTGAAACTTTGACAATGAAAATGTAAATAGGTCAGTGTTAAATTGTGACTACTAAATGAATGGAAAAAGATAAGTAAAGGAGGACATGACTGTTCCTAACTATGGTAGAGGAGACTTATTGTAGATACAAGAGAGAACATAGCCAGGGGCATAGATCAAGGCATCTGGGAAAGTCTAATGTGAACATGACCAGCAGACTGAGTCGGGCCATATGAGGAGAGGGGAGAGGGAAACCTTCAGTGGGAACCAAGAGGTCAAGAGACCAAAAAGCAAAAGATAAAAGGACCAATGTAGCCAAAATGGCTGGGTTATATATGGAAGAGCAGCTGGGGGAAGGAGAGGCCAGCCTCTGAGCTTCAGAGTTCAGAGCAGTAGGCAGAAAATGCTCCCCAGGAGGACACAGAGGAATGCTGGAACAACCAGGCAGTCAGTGTCTGCTTTGATATGTTAATAAGTACCTTAGTTAAGCTTTTGTCCTGCCTTTGAGACCTAACACTAATCAGAATTTAGTATCTGAAAATCAAAGACAAATAAAGAATAAATAAGAATGGTTAACATAAGGTTAGGCCACCAAATAAAACCATACCAACCACTGATATTTGAGTTTTCTACTTCATAACATGTAAGATATATGTGGAAGATATATTAGTGTGCAAATTGTCATATTTGGATGGAACATTCTGCTTCAAAGTTTGATGAGAGGCAAAAATCCATTAGAAGTAAACTCAGACTTCATAGTATTTTAGTCATATTTCATGACCTAACATTTGTAATCGCTTTAGGTACACAGAAGCAACATTTGGTTTAGAAACATCAGATATCTAAGAGATGATACACATCTGAATGAGAGAGAGTTTTCATCTTGTTTTCTCAAAACACAGATAAACCTTTTTACAGTCCTTAAATGTAAGCCAAATGTGATTTGGTTTTTGTTTAATCTGGGGTTTAAAACTAAGGCTCTCTAAATGGTAGACAAGAACCCCTCATACGACAAAGTAATTTGTGTCAAATACTATAAAAGTATCATCATTAGATGAGAAACTTCTAAGGCTACTCTGGAAAAAAATCTTTCCAGGATGCAATGTGAAGTTATTCAGTAGTTTATTTTACCAGTTAAGTATCAAGTAATGATAAATGTAATTTTTGGAACCCTAAGACTTCTTTAAAAATTCCCTACTAAAACACAGTAAAATCAATCATACTAAGAATTTTACTTTGTAGACTGAGTGTGGTGGCACACACTTTTAGTGTTAGCACTCAGGAGGCAGAGGAAGGTGAATCTGTGTGTTTGAGGCAAGCATGGTCTCAAAAAAAAAAAAAGGATCCTTATTATTGGGACTTTTATAACAATCTTAAAAATGGCTTAGAAAAATTAATAAATTCAATAAAAAAGTATAAAAGCTTGTTAGATTTAATTAAAATTAATGACAATGTCACTCATGAGTAGGATATAAAAATTTCTCAATAGGTTATATTTATACATTTAGGAATAGCCATGTATATACATATCTGTATATAGCAACAATTAATGACAAATAGCTCATGGCTGTGAAAGAAAAGTGTTATAAGGGAAGGCTTGGAGGGAGAGACTGGAAGAAGGAAATGACGTAATTACATTATAATCTCAAAAAGTAAAAGAAATAATTAAAATACTGTCTCAAAGAAACTGAGACTAGACTGATGGTTGCCCACGGCTGGATTAATGGAAAAGGGGAGGAAAGAGGTGATGCAGAATGACGGATACATAATAGGTAAAGGTTAAATCAGTACGTTTTGTTGTTCTATGGCACAATAGGTAAATGTAATAAGAATAGGGCATTCTATATTTCAAAATAGTCAGAAGATAGGAATTTAAATGTGCTCATAAAATACCATAAATAAAATTTTAAAATTAAGGTAATGAATATGCGCATTTCCTGATGTTTACATGAATTAAAATACTGCATCATAAATATATAAAGAAGAAGCTTTATAATAATAGTAGTTGTTGGGTTTGCTTCCTAAAGGTAGTCTTAATAATGTATCCCAGTGGATTATTTTAGATCCACGACAGACAGGCACAGAGGTGGCCAGTAGAACCCGACTGGTTCATGGAATTGAGACAGAAGAGTCTAGTAATGCATCTGTTTTTAAAAGTGACTCTTTGATGAGCATTTTGCACAAAGAGCAGTGCACCCTACTGCTTTGCATTTCTAGAAAATAGAAGAATTGAAATGCCATCATGTTTTCCTACCAGGCCGCAAGAACAGACTTCGTGCGTATCATCTGACTTGGCTGAGGAACAAGATTCTGAATAATGATCCAGAAAGTAAGAAAAGGCAGAAGGCAATGCTGAAGACAGAAGAAACTTACAAAGCTATGGATAAGTTGATTGGCTGTGAACACTTCAGTGTCCGTACGTCCATTTCACATTTAATATTGCTGTATAGTTTCTGCTTTCCTTCATGTGGAGAGGTTCATAATTGCAAAAGACAAGATGAGGAAAGGAAAGAATTCACAGAGTGATTGTCATGGAGGCATCTCCCAGGCCTTTTCTAGATAATCATACCTATTGGCTGAAATTGCTCTGGGAGTTAGATTTAGTTGACTTTTTTCTTCCTTTACTAGTCACTCTTACTATTTGAAGTAATAGTTTCCACACTATAAATGTTCTTGACGTATCTTCAGCAACTTGCAGAGTTGTGTATGAATAGCAATTAACTATGAACCTGTTCAACACTGACTGGGAAATTTTATGGTAAATATCAAAAGGAGGATTTCTGTGATCTGTTGACTCTTGCTCCTAATATTTTACATTTCAGTATAGAATGTTTTCATATCCTGTGTCTCTCCATGAATGGCTCTGTAAACACAGTAATAATTCCCTTTGGCCTCTGAATTCTGTTATCTATGAAGTAATGCTGCACCATTCTCTTCCATTCTGAATCGAATCCACTCTACTCTCAGCTTCCTTTTACTCTGAAACAATTGACCCTTCAGGCAGAATTGGTACTGTAGGTGAAGGACTGCTGAAATCACATTATAGGAATTGCAAGAGAATATTTCTATCATAAATGACAGTTTTTGTGTCTTCTTTTATTTTTATTTTGTCCCCTTTTTTGTGATACTGAGAACGGAACTTCTAGTTCCTTGTTGATACAAGGCTATCATTTTATCACTGGGCTATATTTCCAACCACTGTTGTGTTTTGAGACAGGGTCTCACAAAGTTGGACAGATGTGCCTTGTTCTGGCAGTCTTAAGTCTTTCCTAAGACTTCCAATATGTGAGTGTACAAGTGGATACGACCAGGGCCAGTTTCACTTTCTTATGCCCTGACATGCACAAAAGTTTTAAATTTTGATGAAGTTTAATTTATTTTTTCTTGTATCGCTTATACATAAATTTTGTCAAATGTAAGAATCCATTGCCATATAGAAAGTTAAGATTTATCCCTGTTTTGTTTACTGCTAATACTTTTACAGCATAAGCTCTGACACTTGGGTCTTTGATTCATATTGGCTTAATTTCTGTGTATGCTGTGAGGTAGTTTTCTCCTCAAGTCTTTTGCATACACTTTACCATATGTCTCAGCACCATGTGTTTAACTCAGTATGGTTATATTCCTTTTGTTTTTGTTTTTTTCTTTATTGAATGGTCTTGGAGCTATTGATCTCATATGTGCAGAGTTTATTTTCTGAATGTCAAACGTATTCAGTTTATCTGTATTCCTATTATTTAAAAAATATTTGATTTGTATGACTAGTCTGGGAATCATGTGGCTTTTGCTCTTAATTTTTGTGCTATTTGTTTGTGATAATAAATAACTACCTGACTGTTCTTGTTAATTCAGAGAAATAACTTTTTTTGTATGTTGCCATTATAGTTCACCATGAAGAAACAACATACATTGCAGTTGCTGTGAAATCATCAATTCACCTCTATGCATGGGCACCAAAATCCTTTGATGCACGCACCGCCATTAAAGTAAGTGGCCATCTTATTCGCATCATGCTATTTTTCTCTTAAGAAGACATTATAAACAAAATAGTAGTTTGGAATATAAATGTGGAAATATACCATTTGGCTACATTTATTGCAACTTGAATATACCATGTCAATAATTATCATTTAACCCTTTTTTAGACAATCCACAGGCACCACAGCAAGGGAGTTTGAGGGAATTCCCCAGCCCTTCCCCTTACAGGACATTCCCACCAGCTCCTCACTCCCATTTCCTGTAGTCAACATGAAGATCTTCTCTTCTAGAGGCCCAAACACAGGCTTCAGGTGCTACCCCAATGACTTGCAGTGGGGAAAGTCCCTGTTCTCTCCTAGTGGGGGGTGGAGAGCAGAGGGAGAAGAGATGCAGCAATACTAAGGAGGCCACATCAGAAGTGGAGAAGACAAGAACTTCGTTCCAACTATCATTACAACAGTAGATGGGTGGGGGAAGGAAATGGGGGTTTATATTTCTTCCAGTATAAAACACAGTTCTCTGTAGAACTATTCTGGGTCATAGTGGGTAGGCTCACCTGTGTTCTTGACATCTTTTGATGAAACTGCACTTAGATGGATCAGCTATGGAAACTAACCATCTAGTAGCACAAACATACAGCTGCTGATTTTGTTCACTTCCCATAAACTGAGGATTGTGGATAAATTACATATAATGCTCCAATTTTCTATTTAAATAAGATAGATTTTTAGAAAACCCAAATAGCTTTTTAATCTTGCCTATTGCAGGCGTCAGAATCAGTGGGACCATTTTGTTAAATGTTTAGATCTCAGACCCAACCCCAGGCTGAGTTTGTGGGTCTGCAGTGGGGCCTGAGAATCTGCTTTTAACAAATGGTCTCAATGATACTGAACTACTTGCTCAACATACAAATTTCACAGAGCAGTAATAGGAGCATATCCTGATCAACGTATTCATGAAATCCATTTGTATGTTACATCAGGATCTGCTTTAATTTTTGAGCCTGAACATTGCATGTATACATTGATCATGGTACAATGCATATGACTACTCCTAGTAAAGATACTAGACTATTAGGTAGGCAGTCTACCATGGCAGATATAGCATCCCTTATCTGGTCTACCTAAATTGGGTCTTGGCTCAGCTGTCATCATTTGGATATGGATTAATTCTTGGGTGTCTGCTGACTTGTCAGCGCTACCTAGTATGGAACTGGAAAACAAAGAGAGAAGTATCACCAGTACATTTAGCCTGTTTTGTCCAAGTCCTCACTCTATCCTTAATGCCCACCTTCGACCCTGTTATTGTGAATCCTATGATGCTCAGTCCTTTCCATCATCTGATCTCAGCAATGAATCCTGTTTGGCCTTTTGTTTCCTTGGACTATCAACATTAGGAGTCTTAGAGTATAGTCTGTCTACCATAGGTTAATGTATATGGCCTTTTTCATTCCTTACCAAGTATGCATTGATCAATCAGCAGACTCCGAAGGAGACTACATGTCCTATGAAGCCTATATACGAATATTGGCAAAAATACAGGCAGCTGATCCAGCGAACCGGTTTAAGAGACCAGATGAGCTCCTTCATTTGCTGAAGCTCAAGGCAAGAATTTAAGGACAGCTAACGAGAGGCCATATGTGGTTCTGAGGGTCATAACAATTTGATCATTGTTGGTTGTGTGGAAGCTCTAGGTTCAATCCCTAGTATCATAAACATTCAATCAATCATAAAGAAGTCATCTGACTTTTATAAACTTGTAATTATGGCAAAAGAAAGGGAAAGATTACCTTAGTCAGAATGTCATTTTGGCCTTTGGGCCATATTTGCTTTTCCGTTTTCAGGTGTTTCCAACTCATGATGTTAAGCCAGTGACAGTTGACCTGGCTATTGGTTCTGAGAAAACACTGAAGATTTTCTTCAGCTCAGCTAATGGATATCATATCATCGATGCAGAATCTGAAGTTATGTCTGATGTGACCTTGCCAAATAATGTAAGATACTACCTTCAGATCTCTAGAAGTTATTATAAAACACTTTAAATTTTTCTGATTATCAAAATTCTCAAAATTTAAAGGTACAACTTACACTGCAGCAGAGATCTAACAGGTAACTTGCGTATGTCAGAAAGTATTGGCACCTAAGGAAAAACCACTAGTTATTTCGTACTTCAGATATATAAATGTGGTCTGTAGACAAATTTTCATTTGGCCATAATGATTTTATAACCTTTAAAAGCCAGACTTCTATTGATTAACCAGATATGATAATTTCAGGCCCGTACTACCATCTGGCCACTATCAACTGGAACTAATTGAGGTCTGCCTCCTTTAAATGGCTTTGTATTCTATACTCATTGTCCATTCATCTTTGTGCAGTCATACTAATTGGCCCTAAGATGCTTTTCAGTTGGCTTTAGTATTTCTAGGCCCTGTAACTAATACATTTTGTTAAGAAATCAATAACAGTATTGCATATGTGCTCCCCTCTTTATTGCATTAGCTATAGATGATAGCAAATTATGTAAAAAGAATCATTATATTCATTATATTCCAGAATTTCTGATGGAAAGATTCAGTATTTTTAAAGTAATGGCACAATATTTTTAAATCATGAATGGTTGGATACAATTAATATAAAAATCTTGACCATAACATCATAGTCCACCAAATGTATCATACAAAATATTGATGGTGGAATTGATAGTTTTCCTGTTGAAATTTATATTTAAAAGGAATGCTTTTACTAGCAGTTTTTTGCTTCATTCTTTCTTGATATTCAGTTTGTTGAACATTACAATTTTAGCAATTTATCATTATGCAAAATCCCTGAAGAAAGTATGAATGGACTTTAAATGACCCTATTTGTGTGATATTTTGAACCTTTTTGGTAATATAATCTGTGTCTCTAATAACACAATTTTAAAGACTATAGAAAACAAGCATCAAAACATTGGTGAGGACATCTTTAAAGATGAAGCTAACAATTATTAGCTAATGATCTAGTAGTTGCCTATTTAGACAGCTTACCCTGTTTGTACTGTGAAAATACTAAATAGAACATCAGCCAAACTCACAAAATAATTGTGATATAACTGGATTATTCTTCAGTTAAATTACCTCTGGAGCTTCCTATCTCTTAGATTTATCAGAACAGATAGCCTTTCCTCAGAAGCCAATACAATAACGTATATTCAAAAATTGGTTTAAGTTTATACTTATTGAAAAACCAAACAGGCATATTAGTGCATGCATGTAACCTCACAACTTTGGAAGTATAGGCAGGAAGTAATCCAGAGTCAGCTTTTTAGCAAATTCAAGGCCAGTCTGGGATACATGATTCACTGGCTTGAAAAATAAAATCATTGAAGAAACTTAAATCTAGGGAAATTATTTGCTTTTAGTAACAATCAATTAACTATAGAACTTTGAATGAGAAAAGGTGTTACAAATCATTTTCTGACCTAATTAGGATGCCTCACAGATATGCAAATATATTTTTAGACAAATTCCCTAGTGTCTTGACCCACTAAAATAGAAAGGACTCTAAAGGAGAGGAGACTGTCCTAAAAATACTATTCTCTCAGAAGTGCTTGATTACAAAGGCTCTGGTGGTGCCGGAGAGCTACATGTGCTGAAAAGTGTCCAGTTGCTTCAGATATCATCTGAGAAAGCAAGGGAATTACCTCAGATGCTGTCTGGACTTGCAACAGGCCCAGTTTATTACAAATAGATCTTCTTGAGAAAACCATATTTCTTGCATTTTCTTTCATTCTTTCTTATCTGTTTTCTGATTCAACTGCTCATGCAAGTACCCAGGGAACGCATTAAAATTGCGTTTCGCCTCTGGATTCCCATTTTAGTTTTGAGGATTGTTGTTGCTGAGACATGGCCTCAAGCACTTGGCCTGAGTACGCTGGCTTTGGCAAGTATAGTTTCTGACCCTCCCTCTCTCTCCCCCCCCCCATAACTTGTTAATTTTCAGAAACAGCAGAACACATTTCTTGTAATTCTCAGAGAAATACCATCAATGTCATAATATCTCTGCTCTAAGCAGATTTTGTCCCATTTATGAATCTGGAAGTTTACAAGTGCTTAGTTTTCTTTTAATATTTCCTTATTCTGCAACAAATACTTCTGAACTCTATATTGAGCCTATTTTAGCATGCGAATTGAATGAGAAAATCTGCATTATATTGAAAAGGGGACAAATGTAATAAAATAAACCATGAACAATAGTAAAGGCTGCCCCTTAAAATATTTAAGCTCAAGCTGTTTGAGGTTTATTTTTCTTTTTTTCATGAATTTGCTGATGAGCAAGCGTTACGTATATGATTTATTGCTTGGTCACACATACATTATGAAAATATTGCTTAATTTCTGAAATAAATCTGAAATTCAGGATTGTATTATTTTTCCCATTATAATACACAATATTTTTTGTGGCATTTCAGGAAACTTCTCTGTATTAGAAATACATCTCTCTTTTTTCCTCAAATGATTATCCTAAATGAAAAGAGAGAGAGAATATTAAAATTGATGGTTTTGAGCCATAAAGGAAACTGACTCTTCTAAAATGTTTATCTCCTGCCACTGACTTTAGACACAAAGGCTAACTTTCCCCCTACACTTTGAATATCTGCTCTTCAATTAAGTAATAGTTGTTTCGATTAACATAATAGCGATAAAATGCTGTATACAAAAAAGTCTTTATGAAGCGTAATCCTACTCACTGGAAATCATTACACCACAGAATGTCGTCATTTTACCTGATTGCTTGGGACTTGGCGTGATGCTCTCCTTCAATGCTGAAGCTGCCTCTGAGGAAGCAAATGAACAACTTCTCAAGAAGATCCTTGATGTGTGGAAAGACGTACCGTCTTCCGTGGGTATGTACAAAATTTCTTTTGCTCTCAAATGATCTAGACAAGCTTTAACAGGATTAAAAAAATGTCATAAATAAGTTTTCCTGAATTGTTTCTTTTTCTTAAAGCACTGAAGGGTATACAATAAAAAAAATACTTCTATTTTGTCTGGTCACTTTATAGTGTTGTATGTGTGTAAAGTCATTTATACCTGTAAGTTGCCACCCAGATGGCAATATGGGTATAACCCCACTTTTTCAGACTACAACCCTAAACAATGCAGTACTGCTGGTCTGGGAAACTAAAATAACTAATTTGAGATTTTTTTTTATCTTCCTAAGGTTTGGTAACTAGGTGACAGAAAATATGCAAATAGTTAAAGTATTAGAAATGGTAAAGGGTAGAATGATAAGATAAATGACCAACGCCTCTCTCTTTCTCTCTCCCTCTCTTTCTCTCTCTCCCTCCCTCTCTCTCTATATCTGTCTCTGTCTCTCCCTCACTCCCTTCCTCCCTCCCCCCTCTTTCCTCCTCTGTGTGTGTCTGTCTCTGTGTGTGTTTCTCTGTCTCTGTGTCTCTGTCTCTCCCTCACTCCGTTCCTCCATCCCATCCTCTCTCCTGTGTGTGTGTGACTGTCTGTCTGTCTGTCTGTCTGTCTGTCTGTCTCTGTCTCTTTTTGTGCTTCTCTGTCTCTCTCTCTCTGTCACTCTGTCTCCCCATGTCTGTGTGTGTGTGTGTGTGTGTGTGTGTGTGTGTGTGTGTGTTTGCAGAGACAGAGTGGGTTATAGAAAAGAGAGAGACAACAAAGGAAAGAAAGGTTGTTTGTCCAAACAGAGGACAGAATCCTCTGAAATGTCTATGGGTAAAAGTGACATCCACAGTGTTTTAGTGACCAATTTGAACAAACTCCTTTTCGAACAATTTTTTTTATGGCATGATGGGGTTTTTGTGGGTTTTTATTTTGCAATGCATCTTCAGAATGTTTAAATTATTTTTATACATGGTTGATGTTGAGGATTGTCCTGAAAATCTGCTCTAATTTCTTCCAACAGGTAAATATTCACAGAGGGTTTTAAGCCATTATAAGTGACAGACACTTAGTGCTTATAGTACAAATTGATGAATTTAGGGCAAAAGGAAGTAAGCACAAGGAGTTGTGTTATATCTTGTATAGTGAAAAGTCACGGAACGATATGTGAGGTAGGACCTAGTCAGGCAGCCCAGTGAAAGAAAGCCTGCTAGGATGTGCAAGGACTGGCTTCCATCCCCAGAACCTCAAAAAGTACATGAGTCAGAAATGAAAATCAGGTAGCTAAGTTCAAAGGGGAAAGTAAGCAGAACATTAATATTCAAGCCACTCAATGATCATAGATGTAAAAGGGATTTTAAAAGTTGTCTACAACATTTCTTGTCCTTAGGCAAGAAGAGTTCTAACCAAGATCAAAAAGCTTGGTAAAATTTGAAAGACGTGTATACATAAAATAACATATAGCACAAACACATGTGTTTTGTTTAGCATATATTAAGAATATATTACAATATAGCACTGATATCAAGGAAATAATTCAATCTGTTTTATACTTCAACACAACTTGCTGTTTACAAATAGCATAAAACCAGATTTCCCTAGGCTAAAATTTACATTTCTTTAAACCATAATGTTTTCAATAACAAGGACAAAATCCTTTATTCCCAAATAAATGTATCAGAGTTTAAGAATGGTAGATAATTCATAATTCTAGAGCCCCATTTCAGAAAGCACACTTTCAGTTCAGCAAGTAGGGGCAGATCTGTAAAGATATACACGGGTTCTGGACTCAGTAGACAGGCTGTTAAATTTGAAAGGTTTACTCTAAGCGGCTGTTGAGAAGAATAGTATTTTAATAAAATAGTCACAGGAGTATAAGAGAAAATTGAATTCATACATGTTAGGCCAGTTACTAGTTTTGGTAAGTCAGGTCACTGGTTCTCCGAACTTCCTGTGCCCACTTTAATTCTGGCCTGAAATTACACTATTAAAATTATTTAAGAACAGCTATTTTTTTCTTAGTCAAAATGTGACAGAAATTTAATTACAATTTTTATATCAAATTCATACAGGTAAATAGTCTGACTTATAATAAAAAAACCAGGATAATAAATGCTTTGTAATTTTATTTGAGGTCAGATACATTGCTTACATTATGTATTTGCTAGTTACTTTTACAAGATTGTATGTAGTCTTTTATGAATTATTTTTTTTAAATTTATTGCACACATACAGCATGTAAATTTTGGTTTAAGCAAGAGTCCCTGAGATCATTTGATAAAAATGAGAGATTTTTTTAAAAGAAGACAACTATACTAATGCTGATTTTCCTTCTTTTAAAATAAAGGAAAACAGAAAGTCAGATTAATTAACAAATTCTGGTTTTAAACAAAGTGCCATGTTTTGTATTTTAACTTCAGTTAAAATTTGTGTCATTTTAAATGCTATAATTTACTTTATATATGGAAATTTTCTTCCTTGCAAATTTCATAAAGAATAAAAATTGAAAGTTAAACATTTAATATTGCTCCTTATGCTATAAAATATTTCACAGAATCACTGGAGTATATGGACTTTTGATAATTAAGGTTATGCTTTCATAAATGTTATTGCCATGGTGGGTTATAAAACATGTATAAAAAGTTTAAAATGTAATACAATTTTCCCCAGAAGGAAAAACCCTTAAGTATACAAAATTACTCTCAGTTCTGCTTATAGCAGAAAAAAATTGTTCAATTAAATTAGGTTTACTAAAGTCATTATTTGAATAAGATATTTTTTTAACAGATTTAGTTTTTTCAGGACTGAGAACTGAACTGAAATCCTTGCACACTACCACTTAGCTAAATCCCTACTCCCTGTTTTAATTTGTTGAAAAATCAGTTTTCTATGTTATGCTACAACACAGCTCTTTATTAGGAACCTTCCCTTTGTATCTGGTGTGATACTGTATCTCACCTACAACATAAAAAAAAAAAGTAAAGCCATGGATTGATCTGAGCAACTAGAAACAGAGTCATTACCTCTTGGGTTTGTCTGTGGTCTGATAGTGCATGAATACAAACATTAAGAAAGCTCTAGCAAGTCAATATTCATCACTGCAGTACCTATAGAATACCAATCCTAAGCAACAAAATGTCGAAAATGGCAGACTTCAAAAATAAGATGAAGAATAAATGGGTTTAGCTTAACCTAGAACTATGAGTTCCTTAATGGTTAACTTTAGTTATGTTTTCATATCACTGTAATAAAAAATAAATGTTCTTTTGCCATTTCCAATTGTATTGTAGCTTTTGAGTGTACAAAGAGAATCACTGGATGGGACCAAAAGGCTATTGAAGCGCGCTCTCTACAGTCAACTATTCTCGAGAATGAGCTGAAGCGCCGCTCAATCAAGAAACTGAGATTTCTGTGTGCCCGTGGTGACAAGGTATAGTTTACACCTTTCAGTAAAGTAAAAACAAACTAATCCTTGAAATTAATTAGACTTTATACCTTTTTCTTTTGCATATTTAGGATTTTTTTTAAATTGGCACACTATTAATGAAACGTTCTTCTTTTTCGTAGTAGAAACATATTTGGTAAATAATGTAATTTTGTTTCAACAAAACTCATTTTCAAAGTACAAATCTCTAGTTATATACTAATTAAACTTGGATATTTTCTTTGGCATGAACTCTTTCATTACTTTTGATCCATGGTCGGTTTCATTTTCATGCCAAGAAATTTAAGCAAAAAGTGAGAGCAAATCTACCTTCTTAGAATGATTTAAGTATTTTGACATGGATTACCATAATTTAATCACACAGATGAATGACATTCTTTGTGACATTTCTATGCAGGTCCTCCATGTGCACTACTCAGGTCTACACTCCTTTTATCTCCCCCACTCCGAATACTGTTCCTAATCGCTAGGTTGATTTTTGTTTAGCTTTGATATATTAAATAAAAACCACTAACATTTCGTTTTTAGCTTATTTTTCACTTAAGTTCTCTAGTTTTTGCTGAAAATTAATGATTTCATTATTTTTATCCATTCATTTATAGATTGGTCCCTAGTTTGACTCAAACATTATTGTGGATACTGCTCCTATAATCATGGGCATATAAATATCTCTAGTAGGCTGGTACCCAATTTTGGTAGACAGATGCTAAGATATGTGAGAACCAGATCACATGACAAGTTTATTAGTTTTTTTTTCTGTTTGTTTGTTTGTTTGTTTGAGGAACATTCATTCATAGTATTTTCCAAAATGGCTAGAATAATTTCCACTCCCACCAACAGTGTGTGAAAAGTCCTCTCTAGCCATCTTGTCAGTGTTTATTTGCTTGTTAAAAATCTTCCATTTCTAGCTTTCAGTATATTCCAAGACTAAAAGAAAAAGTAATTACATTTCTTGACTATACAGTTATATGTTAGGTTATATGCTTGCTATTTTAGAACCTTTATCTCAGTTTATCCTCACAAGCAGGTATGATGATAACAATTTTACCAGGAAGAAAACTAAAATGGAGACTCGGAAATTTTCTGTGAAATTTGATCAGTGTTAACTATTAAAATAGGTAGATGGGAAAGTTCATAACCTAAGTTAATTATTTTAAGAAACAATACTGTGAAAAAATAACCTTGAATATAATTAAGAATTATTACCAAGGATTGCACAGAATTAAAATTGATATCAGGGAAAACAGCCAAGTTGTAGCATGTTGACAAAATGTCTGCAATTTCGGGGATTTCATGTGAAGAAGCAGGGTTTGAGGTCAGGAAGCTTCGGATTGCAGTTTTGGTTCTGTCACCTAACAAGATGTAAGAACCAGAAATGTTTAACTGATCTTTTTTTCTTTTGTCAGGGGTCAGGAGAGTGCTGGGCATGGAACCCAGGGTCTTACACATGCTAGGCAAATATATCACTGAGTCACATCACCAACCCTTATTTGATCTTTTTAAAATTTAATCCCTTTATCACTGAAATGGAACTATCAATAACTGTTCTGGGAACAAAGGTAGAATTGTAATGTATCATGTGCACATGTAGCATCTTCCAGGGTATTTGGCACAGAAAAGGTGTGAAGGGTAGCTGCTGGATCTTACCCTCATCATCATTAGGTCTAATGCCCTGCTTACATATAAGCATCGATGACTTTAAAACCTTTGCCTTCCTTTTGTGATTTATGCCTGGGTTCTATTCTAATTTTCTTTATTATGGAAGAACCCATGTTTAAACAACGTGTTCTCCCTCAACACACTGCATTTAACTCATTGTACCAAGAGAAGGAGAAAATGTAACTCAACTACAATCTCAAAAGAATAAAAACAAAATGATTTTAATTCAATAATACAAGGAAACAAATTATTTTTTTCTATCATTTGCCACCTGTGCTTATGTTTAACAAGTTACTGAAATGTTCTAATTTTTTATGACTCTCTATTTCTGTAAAATGAACTGACACTATAAAATGTAGAAATTTTAATTATAGGATTCCTCCCTTCCATTTTTCCCTCCAGCCCCTCCCTGTTTACCTCTCCCCAGTCTTCCAATTCATAGTCCTCTTATTATAATAATGAGTTCACTCATCACTATTGCATAAATATATCCATCTGTATATGTGTATATTCCTAAATATAACCTGTTCAGCCTACAGAATGTTGCTTATATGTATATATCCAGGGCTGACCTTTTGGCACTGAACAACTAATTGCTGTGCTGTTAGCTGGAGAACACTACCTCTCTCACTTCCTGCTCCTAGCTTTTGTCAGTTGCCTGTAGATCATTGTGTAGAGTTGAGGTCTCATGGGCTTTTCTCCATCCAGTTCGATGTGTTCATTGTTGCCATCCTTGCTCGGCTAAAGGAAAGTGTTATAACCAAAAGTAATATGAAGCTTCCAGAGAGAAATATGATCCATAAATATATGGCAGTTGGTAGCTGCAAAGGGAAGGAGAATCATTAGTCTTTGGTAAGATGCAAGAGAGTGGCCACTGGTATCTTCCCATGATCCAATGGATGGCCTCACACCTGTGCACGTATGGTCAGCACTGAATGGACCCAGAAAATTATCAATTTTAAAAAGAAGGCAGGAATCTGGGAAGAAACATGTTGATGGGGTCGATAGTTAATTGAAAGGGAAGTGACCGAGTGATCAAAATTTATTGTTTAGATGTGTGAAAGGCTCCAAGAACAAATTTTAAAAGTGAAAACAAAGCCAAAATAATGAAATACATAAATTACAATTATGTAGACGATGGTGAAAAGGTTACTTTGAAATATGTAATTTAAATCCCAAGCTAATCAAATGTATGTCCCTTAAAATGAAGAAAATTTGCTCCAGACAAGATGGCTTAATATTTTGATTCCATCAAATTATAGTTATACACTGGTGCTTAACACTTGTATTTATTAAGTATCTAGTTTAAATGTGTTAGAAACTCACTGCTTATGCTTTTTTTTCTTGTGTTTTTTTTAAAGATGTTCTTTGCTTCTACACTGAGCAATCGGCGCAGCCGGGTTTACTTTATGAGCCTGGGAAAACTTGAAGAGCTCCAAAGAAGCTATGCTGTTTAAAAGGGGTCCAGTGATAGACTACATTTACACCCATCACATATATGCCATTGCATCCTAACATTGGAGTTTTATCATTAGGGGAAAACTTTCATCAGAGGCTTTTAATGTAGCACAGAGTAGTTTGGATAAGAAATGCAGCTTCATAAAGAAAACTATAGCAAGCTCTATGTACTCCAGTGGTGTACAATCTGTTTTGCACAAACTTCGTAACCTTTGTTACTGTGAATTTAAACAGTTCTCTTAGGACAGTTTGGACAGTATCTGTATTCTGATTTACAGCATGGAGTAAAGAAACCTGTTATAAATTACATCACCAACAACTTTCAAAGGAATTGGCCCTAATTAAGCTTTTCCAAACCAAAACATATATACATGATTTTTTCCAAGCGAAGGTGAGATTAAAAGACAAAACATAATGAATTTTACAACCCAGACAAAGGTTGAACAATCTGTATGCACAAGGAAAATTACATTGATCAAGGGGAACATGCTATCCAATTCGTTATCACAATAACTCCACAGTTGAAGACCAATTGTGATTTTTTCCAGCCCCTTGTTAAATTTGATTTCTCTATATAAAGAAAAAGAGAAGAAAGCATCAGATGCTTGCTTCTGCCCTCCTAAAAGCCCCAAATATGTGTAATAGCTGTTTTTACAAACTACCAATTGATATATTTACTATCTTGAATACAGGACTGAACTCCAATGCACATGTACTGTAGAAAAGGGTTTTTTTTTAATTCATCAAAGTAGGCGTCAAATTTTGTCCCCCAAATTGGCTGAGTTTTGAATTTTATTATATAGCAACACTGTGACCATCAGACAGCATTAAATATTTTTAAATATTTAAATATATTTTAAATACATTAAACTATATAAAATGCCCTTAGTGTTATTAAGCAAAGTAATGCAACAAAAGGAAAAGAATGTTGATGGATAATAATTATATTTTCACATTTTTATTACTATCAATTCAGAAATGAAGATAATCGAGGTGATAATCCAAATTTAGAGTCATTTGTTCTAGATATGAAAATTATAGAATTTTAGAAAAATATAACATCCATTGTATTATCAAAGTTTGCAAAATTAAAGTAGTGAAATTCATGCCAGTCCATATCCAAATATTTGATAGACGCCAAAAATAGGTGACATTTGCTCACCTATGGTAACTGCTACCTGATTTTTTTTAAAAGCATGATTTATACCTATCCATCCTCAAAGACATGGTTAGTTCTGGAGTAATAGAAAAAGCTACAGAACCTACCACAAAGTATACCTCAGTAAGTCCTCTAGCCCTGCTTCTCAAATCTGAAGACTGTGCTAGCAGGATAATAATTTTTAAACTACCTGATTAACCAAAACAAAAAGCAGCTGACTGTGTGTGATTTCCTGATAGTGTATCATTTCCTGGCACCTTTGTGCCAGAAATGAAGATTTGGATTTTCCTAATGACTTCTATCAAGTAGTAACTCAGTGTTCAGATTGTAGGAGAACCTGAATCCAGACGTTCAAATGTGATTCGCCTTTCTGTTACTGTGACACACTAATGTGATCCTAAAACTGGCTTATCCTTGAGTGTTTACAATTCAAATTCCTTTTTTAAGTTCAGTAGTTATTTTAAATAAGCAAACTTTAATATCAAATTAATACCTTAGAAGTAGTTTTCTTTTTTAAAAAAAAAAAAGAGAAAAAAGAAAATTGTACACCAAAAGGCCATGAAGAACTTTGTGCAAGAACCTCATCACCGAGGAAATGGAGCTTGCTATGTTGGAGGTTCAGAACTTTTTCTCATTTAAGTAGTACATAGGAACAAGAACTTTTTCTTCATAATATTAACTCAAAAAATAAGCTTATAAGTTTTATCTTAAAAATCATACATTTAAGACAGTAAGTCACTAAGCCAAAAAACTATTTTAGCAACTCCCATTGTTCTCTGTGGCATTTATTCCAGCAAGCACGGGAAATAGCAAAGAGAATCTACAATGTTGTCCCAAAGCAATTACACAGGAAGGCTTATCAATACAGTGCTGGGCTTTGATGGCTAAGTGTTAGTGAAGAAACGGAACCTGGCACCTAGCAAGAAGAAAGGAGATTCGAGCATTGGGTGCACAAGTACGAAAGATTGAGATATTTGAAGTAGTTCATTAGTCATAAAGGTCACTAATGAATAGTTTCAACTTAAGTGTAAATCTGTGTGGGAGTTTTATAGCCTTTGACAGGTGACAAAAACAAAGTGGGACAATGTCCTTTCCTTCTCATTATACTTTGTAATAGAAGAAATGACATATGCCCTATGCCTTGTAACAGGACCTGGAAGGCCCAACACATGGCAGAAGTATGGAGAGGCAGCCCAGAAAGCCACTTTTAATGAGAATCATGGTTTGAAGTGTGACCATTTTGGCAGGTTGTGAACAGCACTGGAGAGAGTACGGTTTGATTTCATGGCAGTTTAGTTTTATTACCAAAGCACTGGAAACAAAACGTATCATGTGAGATGTTTGAAAACTAGAATAGGGCTGGTAACTAAATTTCTGAATGAATGAATAAATTCAAACCAAGTAAGATCCTAAGAGCAAAAAAAAAAAAAAAAAAAATCAAGCAAAGCTGCATCAGCCTTTCACTCACATCCCTTCACACAAAAGATTAGGTACTTTGAGTGCTAGAGAGTTAGCTAGGTAACTAAAGCCCATGCCTTATAGCTGTAAATTCCATCCTCAGAAATCATATTCAAATTCCAATCGATGATGGATACTTTCAATCCCTGTGCTACGAGGATAGACAAGTAGATCTCTGGAGCTTGCTGGCCACTGAAAAATCCTGTCTCCAAACAGGTGGATAGATGGCACTTTTGAGGATGACACTGGCTGTTATCTTCTGGTTGCCCTTTCTCCCTCACCCCCTCCCTTCCTCCACTTCTCCCTCCCTCCCTCTTCTCTCCCTCTCCCCAACCTCTCTCACACATCCAACTACATGCCCACAAAACACAAGTATACACATGCACAAATACACGCGAAACGCAATAAAATACAGAATAATGCCACACACTCTCAATGGGATCTTTTAAGTACTTTTTGGATTGTTCCAAGACGTGTTCCAGTTTGCATCACTTGTACTCAACTTGTATTGAGCTACTCTTTGAGATGAATTGTTTGACCAGAAACTCTGTAATGAATCATCGTTTGGCTTCTTAAATAAAAATTTGCAGTTATTGATTGTTGTTGTTATTGGAATACACAAGCATGATGCCTTGAAATTAGGGCTCATTTAATTAGGTAAGAATGTACTGATTAGGGGAAGTTAGAGGGTCTTTGTGTTAAGAATTCTGGCCAAGGAAAGGTGTGTTTATCTAATAAGAACTCTTTCTGTAGGCAGAGGAATATGTCAGTAAACTGCTTATAATTCAAGCATCAGATCACTGCGAAAATGTATTAATAAACCCAGCACTGGGGCAAGGGGCGACAAATGGATCCCTGGAGCTTGATGGCTAGACAGTATAGCCAAATCAGAGATTCTGATTCAGTAAGATTAAAAAAGTAAGGTGGTAAGCACCTGATAGCATTTCTTCTAGATACTTGGAACATGCAGGCATAGACTCACATAGGACAGAGAGAGACACATTTTGAGATACTATGATAGACATGTGGGCATAGAGTTATTTAGTATGGGGAAACTCAAGCAAGTTTCAATACTTCCTTATCTATCATTGCCAACCCAGTATCTTCATGTCTGCTGGAGAAAAATAGGAACCTTATCCAAAGAGAAGAGATCATATTTAGAGTTTATTAGTGATCAAAAAGGGATTTTGTAAAAGCTGATAGTAGCAAACAGAAAAGAGTATAAATGTAGCATTTTCATGTGCCATATATATGCATATTCATTCATAAATGTATCAACCAGATTCAAATAGTAGTTCCAGAGGAAATAAAATGAGTCTATATGGATTTATATGTTTAGAAGCTAGTCAGTAGTATAGGTAAGTACAAAGCCATATTTGGACTTGTTTTATGGCTTTACTGCCTCATATGCTAAAATGCCTCATTTGGTACTTATCATGGAAAAGATATGCAATGAATGCATGAAATAAAGGAAAATTAGGGACTTCAGCAGAGAGATTATCCTGCATGCTTTTATTATTTTAAACCATTTGAAATTCAGACTTGCTTGTTATTTCATCAAAGTATCATCTGTCCTTGTGATTACATGGCCATGGCATGTTTAGGTTAATTTAAAAAATCCTCACAAACCTGAAACTTAAAGATAGGTCAGCATAATAATATTATTATTATTTACCTCGGAAAGAAGCACAAAGAGGCAATCTTTACATAATTCAAAGCTCATAAGTAATAACAGTTTTCTTGTTCACATCAAGCATCAGAAAAATAAGACATTTACTTGCTGGTTTTATATAAACATTTGTTTTAGATGTGGTTCTTTTATACAAATACTGTAGCATCCTGAGATATGTGTGTTCCCAGAAGTTTTAAATATATTTTGAATATATTTTCATCCACAAATGTTATGTTACTATAAACAAATATATTCCATGCATTTATTTAAGGCACCTTTCCAGTAGGTAAATTATTTAACTTGTATACAGTAAGGAAGCCTTTAAAACAAGCACACCGTATCAGAAAGACGGGTCTTTTGAATTGCAATAGAAATAAATATAATGGAGTTTAAACTGACTGAATCAAGTTATTTCCATGGCTGAAATCAAAATTATATTACAAGCTGGAAAAATATGAACCATGTTTGATATTGCTGTGCCGTCTATTGTCTACACGCATTCAAGTAGATACTCAGTTCCTTGAAGTGGCTTTCTGTTTTCTGGATATGAATATCATAGGAATCATTGGGCTGTGGGCCCAAATTCCTGGAGTCATTTCCAATTGGCCCTACTACCCTCCTGGGTAGTGTGAATGTATGTATTCCTGCTGCTTTGCAAATTGTAGTTCCTCTTACCCTTTCCTACTCCTGAAGAATCTATCTCCAGTAAGTCCTTTAATTCTGTCTGCATCTTGTTCTGTCACATGTAAAATCAATTACCCTTTTCTGTTTACTTTTAAGAATTATCTAATATAATCATGTCAACTAAGTTAGACTTGTAAAACTAATTTCATTCATGTTCCAATATATAAATGCTTTAAATTCCTAAGATTTTAAAGTAACTCTCTATTAGCTGTGTTGTTATATAGCATAGGGAGAAATGAATAAATATATAGTCAGACCATCTAAGACCCCAGTGACAAACCAGAAGAATGATTATATCCAAGTTCACCTTGAGGAATCATTGACTTTACTGAGTGATCAGTTCCTCACTGGATGTGGATAACCACCCAACCAGCTTCAAGTTTGTGGGTTCTTTTGGGAATTTAAATTCAACGAGAAACTTGGGGATTCTTATAAACAAAGACAGCTGTCAATGGTTGACACTTGTCATGGCCCAGCTAGGATTTAAACACTACACATTTTGGCTTCAGAGAATGTAATATCTCTTATAACTGAGAAGAAATGATAATCAATACACTTCAAACTATATTCTTCTGAAGCATCATTAAGAAGTCCAATTATTGAGCTACTTGCCCCACTGTTAATATTCAAAACATATGATTGGAGCCTTAAAAAGTTGGTTAAGGGTTAAGGAGATGGCACAGTTGTTAAAGAGTATTTACTCTGCAATTATGAAGACCAAAATTCAAATGCTAAGGACTCATGTAAAAATCCAAGTATGGCATTATGTGCCTGTAACCCCAACACAATGGTATACAGAGTCGAGGATCCAGGGTTTCCTGGATACCAGCCTAGCACGAAGTTCAGTAAGAGACCATGTATGAAGGGAATAAGGTGGAGAATTTTAGAGCAAAACACACAATAGTCCTACTTTGACCACCATAAGCCTGTAAGTGAACACACTCGACTGAATGCACACAGGTAAATATACCACACACACATTCACATACCCCCAAACCATGGACTGAATGAATGAATGAATGAATGAATGAATGAATGAAATGTCTTGAATAGAGTGTGGAACAAAACAAGAGCAAATAGAACCATCTACTCTCCTATTACTGCAGCAGGACCATATGTGTCCCATGGCACATATCTATATAGATGCCACAATATTAGCTCTCCTTGTACTAACCTGCTAGCGCAAATTAGGAAATATGATCTGCTTTTCTTGACTTAGAGTTGAGAGCTGAAATAATTCAAAAGAGGTAAATGAAGTGGATGGAAGCTCCCTAACAAGTGTGTCTTCTTCTTATTGGTCTGTATACATGTGCACACACAGAGAACTCTTCGTATAACTAGATCTGTATTTGTAGCTCTTTATCACCTACAGGTTATATGATGGCCTTCTGTACAAAGAATGTGCTTGTGTGTATATGTAAATATCTGTCTGAACTGCTTACAATTAATTACATACCACCGTAAATCAAAGGAATTTGATTTCAAGGGTGAAAACATCCCTCATTAGGCTTGCCTATTCCAAGTACATGTAATGAAGGGTGGCTTCTTGTCCTGAGTGCCAAGTTCCTTCAGCCACGTCACTGTTCATTCTGCTCACATTTCAAGAACTAGAGTGGGGATACTGAGTTGTTAATGGCTTCTTTGATGAGTTGTTTTCTCCTTTTAAAAGATTTTGTTAACTTTTATGTATGACGCTACATGTGTGGCATTGATGTGCCAATGCACATATGTGATGTGCAATTTGTGATTGATACGAGATTTGTAGACATCATAGGAAAATATGGTGGGATCACTTCTCTCCTTCCACCATTACATGGGTTCTAAGGATGGAGCTCAGGTGGTCAGGCTTGCTATGGGTGTTTCATCTTGTTGAGCTTGCTCTGACTTTTTGTTTTTCTCTTGAGAGAGGATCTCATTATCTAGCCCTGATATGGAACTACCTATGTAGACCAGGCTGGTCTCAAACTCATAGATCCTGTATCTGCCTCCAGAGTATTAGGACAAAAGGTACACATCAAAATTTCTGGCTTTTCTTTGGTGTTTTTTCTTTCTTTCAGTTTTTATTTTTTAATTTCAATTATTAAATGTTAATTATTTTGTCACACAATTTTGATTATGGTTTCCCCTCTCCCAACTACTCCTAGATCCTTCCCACTTCCCCCACCCACCCAAACCCATATCCTTTCTTTCTCTCATTAGAATAGAAGAAACAAGCATATAATACTTATAATTATAATAATGATAATAACAGTAATAATAATAACAATAATGTAGGATTAAAAAAAACCCAAACAAATCTGAATAGGACTAAACAAACAAGGTTGGTAACTTCCTGAAAGTCACATTGATGGCATTTCCCGCTTTAGTTAATTTTCTCTTTTCTGTTTGTTCTAGTACTGCATGGGACCTCATGAAGATAAACCAGAATTTCATATACCTAAAAGATGGATGCAAGCTGGAGTGGCTGGAATCTCAGTGAGACTCTAATTACTGCCCCCAGCCCTTCTTTCTAAAATAGTAACTATCAACCTGAAGGCCGTAACCTCCACAGGGTTCAACACATATGAAATATTTTTATTACAAGTCATAGCAGAAGTGAAATTACAGTTATGGAGTAGCAAAGAAATAATTTTTTGGTTGGGGGACAATCACAACATGAGGAATTGTATTGAAAGGTTACAGCATTAGGAGGCTGAGAACCACAGTTTTAGATGGAAGAACCAATGGCCCCAGTCTTGTGAAGGTTTCCTGTGGGTATTCACAGCTGATCTGATTTCACAGTGGTAAAACAGCCATGTGTCATCTGAAAGTATTCCACCTTTCCCACTTCCTTCAGCTTTTACACTTTTTCTCATCTGGCTTCCACAATGACCCAAGAGCCTTAATAGGGACGATAGAGATGTTTGATCATTTTCTTCCATTTAGGGATGATCATTGGGTCACTATGACACAGCAATTGTAAATTTTCTAATCAGAAGTACGACTGATTATGAGTCTCTACAATAACTACAGTCTACTACAAAAAGCTCCATGGAACAAGCTACAGCAGCAATAATTGATGATCATAAACAGAAATCTTTAAAATGCAATTTGATAGGTACATCATATCTGCCAGAGACCTTCCCAGCATGGATAGGTACTGAGATGGGATGCAACATTTGGTTGGATGAAGGCCAAAAACTGGTACTCTCTGGCCTTATAATTCTTATTGTTCTGAGGGGGGGGGGGTCAAAGGCTGATGGCCTCTAGAAATTTTACTCTCTTGCTGCTCTGTGGCTAAAAGCTGCTGGTTTCTGGCAATTGACTCCTGCTGTTAGCAGCAGTGAATTAAGGTAAAAAGCTAACTACTCTGGCCCTTTGTTCTACAACTCATAGACCCCTCACTGATCAGTCAAGAGACTCAAAGTTCAACAACTCTGTGAAAGCCAGAGAGAAAAGAAAATAAAGAAAAGAAGAATTCAAGCACACACATAGACACACAGACACACACATTCTAGCCAACCTGACCACCTGTCTCACGAATTCTACAAGTGTGAATGCATACCTACATATATACACATATACCTACACATGTATGTATATACATACAAACAAGCAAACACATTCAGAGCCCCCAAAACCCATACTTTATTTCTTCTCTCTGACCTTCTTATAATATCTTAGACAAAAGTTCTTTATAAAATTACCTAATAGATGAAATCTTACATAAAAGGGGAGTTACAGAAGGATGTGGATATTAAGTTCAAAGCAATGTTTCAATCTATAAGCTCATTATAAATCCAAAGCAACAGTTTCACATGACCTTGCTTTATCTACTGCACATCTGTGGCTTCATCCTTGGACCTGACCTAGAATGAATGTTTTTCCCAATCACAAATTTGTTCCAAGCCTGCTTTCTTAGCTTAGTACAATTATCCCATGCCATATAAAGGTTTATACAGCTCTATTTGTAGCTCCAATCTATAGGGAGCTTGAGATTACTTGTGTCAGTTTAAGAGTTCTATAAAACCATTATCAGAAACTGCGGAATCATTATTTGTCTATACATCATTATTACATAAGATTACATCTTCATGGTGATCTGAAGGATATTTTCCCCATAGAGTGGACTGATGCCCAAGAATCATTAGGTTATTTAATACTGGCAGGGAAGGCAAATTAGCAGCAAGAAGCAATCCTGGGATTGAGTCTCTTGTATCTCAGACCTCACAGATCGCAGACCATGCAAAACTATGGGCTTCCTCCAAACAATGTACTGCATGCCTTGACCTTTTTAGATGGCTTCTGATACATATCATTTAACAAAACAAGGGCAGTAACTTTCCCTCTGGGGCCTATGATCTTCCCAGTCAGAGGTTATTTTTCTTATAATATCAACTATGGGGCACTTCTTGAGTGAGCCTTAAATTCAATTTGAAAAATGTGCTTGTACCCATAACATTACTACCATCATTAAACCATTGAGCACATTTTAAGATGCTGATGGATTTAACATGTCACGTCCATACCAGAACAGAACTTTGTGACAATTCTTCCTAGCAGCATGTATAATACCTTCCAATAGTGAGAATGATAACCAGCTGAAAGCAAACTTTCTGTTCAATCCAAATTATATTTCTCCATGTCCTTCTGCCCAAGATTCCATAATTGTCATATCTACAACAAAAATGACTTACTATCCAGTTCTGTCATACAACCAGCGGCAGTGATAATAACATGTTATGTGGATTCAGAAGCCTCCCTTGCTAGCAACTCACAGAAAGGTAATCTACCAGTGGCACTGAGCTTTTCATATACTAACCTTATAGCTTCTAGGAGCAGCATTATCCACCTATTCAAAGTTCCTTCTTTCAAAATTCTAACAATTGTCTTAATCTTTACAGGTATAAAGCTTTTGTTGGATTTTTCCTCAGTTACTTTGTGCCTCACTCAACCAGAACAGTCCTGAGATTTTTAAATGTGTGCCTATCATTGTACCCTGTAAGGATTAGTTTCCCATAGTAACTTGTTTAGATTCACTTGCACACATTTCAGATGCTTTGGTAAGTAAACCTATGAAACATTCAGAGCTTAGCATTACAGAAGGAAGCATGCTGTAAAAAGGGGGCAGGATCTATAAAGGTCAGTGTCTATGCATTCCAGCAAGGGCCAGCTGTCTTAGGATTTATTAGCTCACAGGATTTAATACATGTGATCAAGGTCCATGAAAAGATTCGATTGCTTCGTCAAAAGAATGATGTGGGGTGCAGCAGCGTGGATGAGGAGTACTATCTTACTCGATTCTGAAACTCACTGTCACTGTTCATGAACCGTCCTCCTTCCTCATTTTGGTGATATGGAGGAGGTTTACAGATGGGTCAGACAGAGAGAGAGGCCATAAGTAAATAATAAAGATAACAAACTTCTGGCTTCTTCAGACTCCTGACAAAGGTCTAAAGGACAGGCAAACCTTTTTTTCCTACCAGCAGGGCCCCACTGCCAGTTGGCCAGTTTAACAAGGACCAGATCAGGACCTGTTCACATCAAAGTTGTGGGCCTATCAGCCTCCCTGTCTTTGTTCAATCTTGTCAACCCTTAGTTAGGCAGGAAAATATGCCTCAGAGATTATTAAACCCTTTAGCCCTGGAGGAAAGGCCTGATGTCAGCTTATACAGTTCCCATTCTGCTTTCTGTGTGTATCTCTCTGTTCTGTTTTGGTTTTCTTGCTGTATCTGTGTCTCCCTCTACTTCTCCTTCTCTTACACCTCTCTCACCTCTCTCACCTCTCTCACCTCTCTCACCTCTCTCA
>NW_021604645.1:17053-30710 GCF_004785775.1 Grammomys surdaster | reverse complement strand
CACCTCTCTCACCTCTCTCACCTCTCTCACCTCTCTCACCTCTCTCACTTCTCTCATATCTCTCTCTCTCTCTCTCTCTCTCTCTCACACACACACACACACACACACACACACACACACACACACACACGTTCACAGGCTCAATGTGGTTGGTTTCTACTACTTGGACTAACAAGGGCCAAAGGATATCATGATCATGCCCTCTCTCATTGTGCAACTGCAGGTACCACTCAATTCAAGCACTGTTAATGCGAGGTGAGAAAATAGATGTAAAATAATAGAAAAAATATACAGTAGATTGTATTACATAACTTTTAACAATAACAAATGATGCCTTTAGGGAGAGAAATGCTACCTAGGTGAGTAAAATAGGTGAGTTTTCATATTTTAGCTCTTTTGGACTCTTGGAGTACTTAGTCATAAGTAGATACTACCTTTTGACTTGTTTTATTTAGGAAAGAGCCTGGGCTGACCTCTAACTTTCGATATAACCTATTTCGATAGAATGTTCTTCATCCTCCTTGTCCTACTTCCCAAGCACTGGCATTATAGGCATATACCATCAAGCTCAGCTTAGAGGGCTTTTGATTAAGTAACTTTTGATTAGTTGGTAACAATTTAACAAATAAATGATGAATTGAAGATATCTATCACTCTATTTTTCTTAGATTTGCATTTGAATTATAATGTCTATGACATACACAAACTATAAAAATAGAATTCAGTGAATTACTGGAACATACATATCCATACACAAGTCTAAGTATGCCCAACGATCATTCAGATCTATATATGTATTTTTGGTAATCAAAATAATTTATTTTCTGTTTTTTTTCCTGTCACCACTCTGAATTTTCTTTCCATTGAATAAACTTCGCTTTAATTTTATTTACTGGTTTCAGAGAGCAAAATTATTTGTCACGTAAATAATGTGACAAATATTCCCAATATTAAAAGTAATTACATACATGCGGAAAAAACTACTTTGCCTATTTTTATAACTTTTCCAAATTGTTTCTACAACATAGGTATTATTTTAACTATAAAATGCTGGGAAAGCCCCTCTCCTGAGAAAGTCTCATTTCTGTGTTCTACAAGGCATGACTGAATACTGTCTCCTTATTCAAAGCTCCTTTATATAATATAGGGTGAGACAGAGGAGGCATCTGACCTAGAGCAGATGAGTGGGACCACAATGCTTACCTGAGTTCCCGTGGGACAGCAATTTGATATTTGGATTTAGAAGGTCTTCTGTACCTTGTTTTAAGTATTAGACCAAAAGTAGAAAGCAGAAGGAGTCTGTAGTCCTAGGACCACTTGAAACTCTTGAAACATTTTTACACCTGCTTCTATGAACCATACAAACCACTAAGTGGTGCTATAAGCTCATGTTTGAGAAACATGCATCCTGAGTTTATTTATATTGTTACATAAAATGATGGAGTTCTTTGAGAGCAAGAGGAAAATATAGCCTATTTTACTCCTAACATTTCAGCATCTTCTTCAAAATGAGAACTCAGAAGCTAAGGCATTATAGAGTGGAGGATATGACACTGTCGAAGGCCTAGGGTTGAAAAACATATGGAACATTTAATTTCATTATCCCTTTGCATACTGCAAGATTGTAACATAACTGCAATGTTAAAGAATGTTGTCATTTTAGTTAAAATACATTTCTAATTGCATTTTATTTTCCTACAGGTATTGCAAACATATCTAAACACTTGATATACTAGAAATATTGAAAGGATAAATGCCTGAAATTTATATTATATTTGATATATCTTTGTGAGCTACTTCACATTTATAATTAAAAACACCATTTTGTCTAATGTTTCAGTATCTTGTTATCTAGAGTAGTGATAACAAAGAGAGGTATTGTGTCACAGGAATTTTGCTCCCTGGGGACATTTAGCAGAATCTAGTGACAATTTGTTTGCCCCAACTGGGTGTCATTCACAGATTTCATTCAGTCACCTAAAAACATGAATGTACATATTAGGGAAAAGGAGAAATAAAATTATATTGGGGAAAACAGACACAAATGTAATGAAAAGGGGTGAGAAAGGGAGACATGGGGAGAATGTGGTGAGGAGACATATGTTTATTGTACAACATATACCTGACTGAAGAAAAGAGCACCGAGAAGGAGAAGGAGCCTTGGCAGTGAGGATGATGGTGATTCTTCTTTACACAGGGTATTGCTATTGGAGCCTGCCATAGCTTTGATCTTCTAGTCCTCCTGATTCTGCTTCCTGAGTCCTGTGATTACCACCCCTCCCCACAAAAGCTTGATTTTGTTTTCAGCCACTAGATCATGTACATATATCCTCTGAGCTACTCAGAAGGTTATGTCAGTTCCGTAACTACTGTCATTATACAGACATTATAGGAATTGAGAGCCAGCCTGGACACCATATACCTTGCTCAAAAATACATTTAGTGTGAAGAAAGAATATTAATAGAGATGCCCAAAGCCAATTGATTTTAAATAGAGTTTCCTGATTTTAAGGCCCCTCTAGAAAATCGTTTCTGAAAAATTATACACTGTGCTACAAACATATTGAATTTCTTCACTACAAAACATTGCATATGGGTTTTTGTATATTTTAAGTAAATATGTGTATACCACAGACTTTTCTGTTTGCTGAACTTAGTTAAATTTATTCCTTTATGTACATTGCTGTGACCAAATTATAGCAAATTAATTTCTGTAGTTTACGTAGTTACTTCAGCTTCCTGGAGAGAAAAATAAGGATTAGGAAAGTAAAATAACTTGACCAGAAGGATAAAAGTTTAATTCTTAAGTCTGTTTTGTTTTTCTTGTTGAAACAGGGTTTCTCTGAATAAAAGTCATGGCTGTCCTAAAACTCTATAGACCAGGTAGGCCTCAAACTCAGAGATCCACGCATTTGTCAATCCCTCCAGAGTGCTGGGATTAAAAACATGCACCACTACACAGACTCAAATTCAGGGACTGTTTTCCTTTTTTGTAGTGCTGGAGATTACACTAAGGGATTTACACATATTAGCTGTGAGACATGTCATTGATCTATACCATAGACCTTTAAATGCTTCTCTCCCCCAAAATATTACTAGATTATGGTGCATAGAACAATTTTAATGTCACAGCAGCAATAAATGAAATCAAGCCTATGCTCTTAACTTCCGTCTTATCTCATATTTTCAACGTAACTATATCTAGAGAGAGAAGGATGGACAACTCTAGGGAGAAAGAAAGGGAGGGAAAGGAGAAGAAGGGGGAGGGAAATAGAGAAGAACTAACTGCTTTCATATATGTGTAACTGACAAGTTTCTTAATTGATAATAGAATCTGATCTATCCATCTAGAGTCTAATAACGGCGTCTTAACGCTGTTGCCTTGAGCGTTAAGTTGTGGGACAATAGACCATGTCAGGAAACTTGGTAAGGTAGAACAGGTCTTAGTCCCTGGAAACTATCACCCGAGATAGTAGGCAACTCCTTCCTCCCTGCCAGAATCCTGGCCTGGAAAATGTACCACCCTTCCCACATAAAGAAACGTGATTTGTGGTCACATAGGCCCAGAACAGAGTTCTCCAAGATAATGAGGTACCTAAAGGCCCTTAGGATTTAGACAGTAAGCTCCCATTCTTGGACATTCCTCCCTGCAAAAGGCATTAATCTCTGGACCACACTAAGAAGTTGGTATGTACCCATTTTCCACAATGAACAACCAATAAACAGTTTGGAACCAAGGACTGTCTCTTTCATTTACCACTGCCATGGGGAGCATGGAAAAGGCCTTTGCTTCTGTAGCTATGGTCTAATTCTCCCATAGAAGGCCTCTCTGCACTTCCAGACAACCACAACCAAGCTAAGGACAACCACCAATTAGATAAACCGGAGCTCCCAGCCTCAGCCCCAGGCTAGATGCTGTACCCACACTGTAGGCCCCCAACAGTACTGGCCTTGTCGTGGCCCCAACTCTTTGTTACTGACTCCTTTGTGTGGTTCACTGGGTGCTCCAGGGGTCAGGGAATACCAGCTTAGGCTTTCCCAAATCTCAGACATCACTTTCCCACCTCTGGAGAGATGCTCAGCAAGTCCCTGAAGCCCAGCACCAGCTGGGCAGCTGTATGGGACAAGCACAGTCAAGCTCCCCACATTTCGCCTCCCCAGTGGTCATGCCCAGCAGCAGGGCAGAACGCAGTCAAATGTTGAATTTCAAACTTAGTATTCAAATAATACCACCAAACCTTAGTTACAATCAGCCAAGTCAGTATTCTTAGATGGGGTTGTGGCTCTACAGAAGACCAAGTGAATCTGTGGTGGTTTCTGGGATTAGCATTATCCACCTATGCAGGGTACCTATATTCAACCTCCTTATAAAAACCTATATAGAGGGGCTAGAGAGACAGCTCAGTGATTAAGAGCATTGACTGTTATTTCAGAGGTCCTTAGCTCAATTCCTAGCAACCACCTAGTGGCTTACAACCATCTGTGATGGGGTCTAGTGCCTTCTTCTGGTGTGTCTGAAAACAGTTACAGTGTACTCATATACAAAAAATGATAAATAATCTTTTAAAAATTAAACATTTTTTTAAAAATAAAAACATATAATTATTTATCATATATTTATCATATTACATTACATTAATTATATGTTATATTTTATTTTTAGTGTTGGTTTGTTTTTTGTTGTTCTTTTCAATTTAACATTTTTTTCTTTGCTTTTGTTTGCTTGTTGCTTTTGAGGCAGGACCTTACTACATAGTCCTCACAGTCCTGAAAATTGCTATATAGACCAGGCTAGTCAGGAACTCACAGATCCTGTCCCTTCTACTTGCCAGGAGCTGAGATGAAAGACATGTGCTATCACACCCAGCAAAATAATATTTTAAATTAGCTAAGAAACTAGTGAATTTTCTTAAGTCTTTAATACATTCTTCATTTAGGGTAGCACTTCTCCTACCAAGTCCATATACGGATATGTATGTATTATATATGTGTGTGTGTGTGTGTGTGTGTGTGTGTGTGTGTGTGTACACATATATATATATATACATTTCATATAAGACAATATTCAAATATAATGTATTATATGCAATATGCAATATATTTATATGTGAACGTTAGTATTGAAGCTTAAATAAATTTTATACCTTTCTTTTCTTTTTTATTGGGTATTTTATTTATTTACATTTCAGATGTCATCCTCTTTCCCCATTTCCTCTTGCTAGAACCCTCCTATCCCATCCCCCTCCTTCTTGTTGCTTTTATACCATTTTAATTACATGCAAGTATTAAGGTGAGTTCTAGGTTGAGGAACTAGCAATACAATAGATGCAAACAGTCAAGGAACAAGCAATACAATGAACACAAACAGTCAAGGAACAAGCAAGGCAATAAATAAAATTCCGTAAACACTCCCGTGATCACTGATTCTAAGGGTTTATCAGAATGACCAAAATATCTGAGCCAACTTCCATGTTCTAGCCCAAAGTAACTTTAATGTCTGAAGGGTACTTCCTTGTTCTACCCTAAAATTTAGATTCTTGCCTGAAATTACTTCTTTGTTCTAGCCTAAGATTTGTATTCCTGCCTAAAATTACTTCTTTGTTCTAGCCTCATATTTAGATTCCTGCATGAAATTACTTCTTTGTTCTAGCCTAATGTCAGATTTGTGCCTGAAGCCTAATTCCTTGTCCTTGACCAATATCATATTACTGCCAAGCAGCCCATTTTCTTGTCCATGGCCAATGTCAGATTCTTGCCAAGCAGCTACAAAAGCTCTCCACCTCTCCCCCTTTTATATTTCATTAACAAGAATGAGCCTCTCTTAGGTCATTCTGACAAGTATGCCTTCCATACCTGTCATGGAATATATATTATCAAAAGCAATGTGCTTCTGTCTTAGGTTAGTAAGGCTCTGTGCAGAAACTTACCCATCCTTGGCTTGCCAGTGTGTTAAATTAATAACTCTCTCTGGGGGTCCATTTTCAGGTTCAAGCCATGCACTTTGGCTGCCAACATGTTTATGCTGTTAGAGACAAGCTTTAACACAATGGGCAGGAATAAAATTATTCCCAGGACAAAATGGTGTAGCATGATCAAGCTATATATATATATATATATGCTTGACAAAAATAGAAATACTGACCTAAGGCCATGGGTAATTTTATCTTCACTATATACCGCATCAACACTCAGAAGAACAGCATTCTTTAAATTCATAATCTCAGTTTGCAAAGTTAAAACATCCAGAGAGGTGTTAGAATTATACCAAATACATTACAAGTGTTTTAAAACTTTTTCCTAATTATAATGACTGCTACTGTAAATTTTAGAACTCACAGGAATCTAATGGTATTTGGTATGACACTGAAGATGGACTCTTACTCTTAAATGCTGAACCTCCTTTCAGTAATTTGAATAGGATAAGGAGCATAAATCTATTCTTCAAATGCCTATCTAGATCCTCTTGTATATTCAACACATTAGTAACATTTGTTGCTAAATGATTTAAAAAGTAGCTGTCTTAATTTCTTGTGTCACAGCAATTGCAGAAGCAGTGGTGCTAGCAATTAATGTAAGTAAAGCTGTTATACCAGCAATAATCAAACCCACTACCCTCTTGTTTCTGCATAAAGCCTGACTCACTTCTTCCAGTACTTGCAAGCTATTTTTAGAATACCAAGGTTCCATGATACTCAGAGCACTAAAACAAAAGCTGGTTGATAGACCTCCATAACTGACACGATGGATTTCAACACATTAACACAATTAGAAGGTGTATAATCAATGTAACTTATATTAAATACTGTAGAAGCAACAAAAGTAATTTTTAACTTGTCAATTATAAAAAGCCTTAACACATGTGCTAACACCTGTTTGAAACCCAGATCCTGTCCCAACTTTATCTCTTGCTAACATGACATCATAGAGAACTGCAGTTAACTTCCATCTATGTCTCTGAAAATGTCCAGAACCTGACTTCCAAATGAAGACTGTTATTTCCAATATTGGATTGATTTCTAGACCAGTAAATGATTAAGTCTGAATAACTGGTCACATTTAATAACAATACAAGTGTCATTATAACTTCTCTTTTTGATTCTCTGTTCCACAATGTCTAAGAACTTGAGGCAAGGCAGCTTCTGCCATGAGGGATATAGGTAAGCAATGGTGGGCCAGGAACGTATGTCCAATACAGCTTCTCAGTCACCATTGTCAGGGCATTCAGCAAGCTCATAGGTCAGCATCATTCTTTGTCCTGACATCAGTATGTCTCACCCCTCACTCTGGAGGCTACCATACTCCTTCAGTATCCTGCAGAAAAAAACATAAACATGCCCTCTTCCCCATATTAAATACCTGATCGAGATCATGCCTTATGCCAGTAAGTGGATCCTTTCCTTTCACCTATGCATAAGTATGCCTAGTTGTAGAGTTCCATAGACACTCAGCAGAAAGTTCCTTGACATCCAATTTTAAAAAAAATTAAAATAAAAAGAACATGGTTTAAATAAATTTGTGCTGTACAGGGATATATCTCCCCTTTTTTTATTTTTTGAAGATACTCTTTTAAAGTTCCATGAGACCCTTCCACAGTCTCTTGTCCTTGACAAATATAAATAATCTCAGTAATATGGGTAATAATAAATTACTGCCAAAATGTCTCAACTGTTCGACTGCAATAGCTATTTCCACTATCTGGGTTTTTGTTTGTTTGTTTTTCTACACCCCTGGACGTGTTAGAGCTCCTGGGAGTCCAGTGTTCTCTGGGTTTTGGGTGATTGGGTGCAGAGCTGATGCCCTAGAACTGCTCCAGGCACAGGCGCAGACTGGAAGGACCTTTATTTTCGTTTCAGTGTAATTCAAAATATTTTTAGATTTCCATTGAGAGTTCTTTGATCCATGTTTTATTTAGAAATATGTTTTTTAATCTCTTTAGATTTGGCAATTTCCCAGCCATCTATTGGTTACTGAGTACTAGTTGAAGATGTACTTAGTGGCCAATAATGTGAGATACTACAGGGACTATTTTGTCAATGTCAATTCCATCAAATTGATTTTACTAGTGCTTTTCTGATTTACTGAATCCTTCCCAACCTTCTGGATGCTTAATCTATTGACTACTGACAGTTTTATGACATCTCCAAATGTAGAGGTGGATTTATCTATTGCTATTCATAGTGTTAGCAGTTCTGTGTCCCCTTCTTTGAAATTTTATTGTTAAATGAATACAATTTAAGGATTACTATTTCTGGATGCTTGACATATTTACTATCTGTAATGCCTGTTGTTATCTGTAATAATCATCCTGATTCTGAAATTTGCTTTACTGAAATTAATAGAAAGTACCTCTTTTTTTTTAATCATATATATCTTTGTCATCCTTTATTTAGTTGTTTCCTTTTTTTTTCCTTTGGTTTTTGGTTTTTTCGAGACAAGGTTTCTCTGTGTAGTCCTGGCTGTCCTGGAACTCATTCTGTAGACCACGCTGGCCTCAAACTCAGAAATCTGCCTGCTTCTGCCTCCCAAGTGCTGGGATTAAAGGCGTGTGTCACCACTGCCCGGCTTAGCTGTCTCCTTATTTAAGATAGGTTTGCTAGCTGGATTTGATAGTAAACCCCTGTAGTCTCAGCTACCCAGGATGCTGAAACAGAAGGATCACTGGAACCTAGAACTGTGTAACCAGTCCAGGCAACATAGTGAAAACCTGATTTATAGACTAATTAAGGTTTTATAAACAATATGTACTCAGGTCCTCTTTTGCATTGATTTTATGTGCTTTAATTGGTGTGTTCAGGATATCTCCTTTATGACAACTAATACATTTAGAATAGTAAAAGTGACTTCTATGTCTGCCTTTTACATTCATTGCACTTGCTCTCTGTAGTCTTCTGGTTTTACTCGAGCTTACATTTCATTTACTTTTAAACATCTTAGGTAATCTTATATTTCAATAGGAGTCTTAATAAACCCTAAACTTCCCTTCAAATAACACTTTACCACTCCACATGCAACACACATAGCTGTCATTCATGGTGCTTTTACCTACTATTCATATCCTAATTCCACAAATCCACAAGGCATTGTTGTCCTTATTATTTTAATCAATCTTTTGCCTTTTATTTCTACTAAGAGTAAGGAAAACTGAAAATTTTGTTTTGACTTTGCCTAGCCTTTTTTTTCTGGCACTCTTCCAATTTTTATATGAAATCAAGTTTTGATTTATGAAATCCATTTTCTCTGAAAAACATCATTATGATCTTTGAGCAATGCATATCAACCTTCCTAATGCTGCAGCCTTTTAATACAGTTCCTCATGTTATGGTTACCCCTACCATAAAACTATTTATCTTGCTACTACATAACTGTAATTTTATCACTGTTGTGAACCAAAATATAAATATTCATGTTTTCTAGTGCTCTTTCTGGTGACTCCTGTGAAAGGATCATCCGACACCCCCAAAGATGTCACAATCCACAAGCTGAGAACCACTGTAAAATTGCGAGACAACAAATACTTTCATCATTCATTTTGTCTTTATGTTTTACTTAATTCTGTGTTATTCAAGGTTGATTGAAGCTCTTACCCACGGTAAGAAAGCACTATACAAATGAACTAAATCCTCAGCTTCTTTTAGCTTATTTGAGACAGAATTTCATTAAGCTTCCCAGGCAGCCTTGAATTCACTCTGTAGCCTCAGCAGGCTTTGAATTTACAATCTTCCTACCTCCACCTCAAAGTAATTAGGAATACAGACCTGAACCACCAGGAAGAGCTTTTTTTATTTTATTTTATTTAACTGGTTTCACAATCGTAACTTCCTTGTTAATCTTTTCATGTCCACCTACACTGTGTAAATGAACCACATTTTCTGTATCCATTCTTCCATTGAGGGACATTTGGGTTGTTTCCAGTTTCTAGCTATTACGAATAAAACTGCTATGAACATAGTTCAGAGTCCTTGAGGTATGGTGGAGCATCTTTTGAGTCTATGCCCAGGAGAGCTACAACTAGCTCTTAAGGTAGACTATTTCCAACTTTCTGAGAAACTACCAGATTGATTTCCAGAGTGGTTGTACAAGTTTGCAATCCCACCAGCAATGGAGGAGTGTTCCCATTTAACCACATCCTCAACAGAACGTGCTGTCCCTTGAGTTTTGATATTAGCAATTCTGATTGGTGTAAGGTGGGATCTCAGAGTCATTTTGATTTACGTTTTCATGCTGACTAAGAATGTTGAGAATTTTTAATGCTCTTTTTAATCATTTGAGGTTGCTCTGTTGAGAATTCTGATTAGTTCTGTACACCATCTTTTAACTGGGTTATTTGGTTTGTTGGAGTGTAACTTCTTGAATTCTTTATATATTTTGGATATTAGCCCTCAGTTGGATGCAGCATTAGTGAAGATCTTTTCACAATCTGTGGCTGCTGCTTTGTCCTAGTGACAATGTCTTTTCCCTTACAGAAGCTTTTCATTTTTATAAGGTCCCATTTATCAATTTTTGATCTTAGAGCCTGAGCCATTTGGTATACTGTTCAGGAAACTATCTCCTGTACCAATGCATTCAAGGGTGTTTCCTACTTTGTCGTCTATGAGATTTACTGTGTCTGGTTTTATGTCTGAAGTCCACTTGTACCTGAGTTTTGTGGAATTCAATTCAGCTATTAAAAACAAGGACATCATGAATTTTGCAGGCAAATGGATGAAACTAGAAAATATCATCCTGAGTGAGGTAACTCAGACCCAAAAGGACATGCATGGTATGTACTCACTGATAAATGAATATTAGCCATAAAGCACAGAATAGCAGTAATATACCCCACAGACCAAGTGAAATTAAACAAGAAGAAAGGCCCTTGAGAGGATGCTTAAATTACACTTGGAAGGGAGAACAAAATAGTCATAGGAGGCAGAGGTAGTGAGGGAAGTGGGTAGAAGAGGGGAGGGTGGAGCAGAGAGACCCAGAGGGCCAGGAATGAATGGAATTTGCAGCTGCCTAGGGTTGCTGGTGAAGGGAATCTTTAGAATGTCCAAGAGATCTGAGATGGGAGAGGCTCCCAGGAGTCAATGCTGGTGACCTTAGCCAAGATGCCTAACAGTGGGGACATGGAACCTGAAAAGGTCATCTATTGTGGTCAAGCAGGACCTCCAGTAGAGGGGTAAGGATACCAAGACACCCTCAAAATGTTCTAATCAAACATTTGTCCTGTCTAAAAGCAATGCAGGGACAAAGATGAAGCAGAGACTGAAGAAATAGCCAACCAATAACTGAAATCTATCCCATGGGCAAGCACCAATCCCTGACATTATTAATGATACTCTGTTGTGCTGGCAGACAGGAACCTAGCATGGCTGTCCTCTGAGAGGCTCTGCCCAGCAGCTGACTCACACAGATCCAGATACTTACAGTCAACCATTGGATGGAGGTCAGCATTGCTTATGAAAGGTTGGGGGAAGGACTGAAGGACCTGGCGGGGATGGGAACCCCACAGGAGGACATACAGAGTCAACTAACCTGGACCTCTGGGAGTTCTCAGAGACTGGGCTACTAACCAAAGAGCATACATGGGCTGGACTGAGATCCCAGGTACATATGTAGCAGATATGCAGCTCACTCTCCATGTGGATCCTCCAACAACTGGAGCAGAGGCTTTTCCTAAAGCTATAGCTTGACTGCATTATCCATTCCCAAACAAGGCTGCCTTGTCTAGCCTCAGTGAGAAAGGATATACCTACTCCATCAGAGACTTGATGCATCAGGGTGGGGGTAAACAGGGGAGGGTACCCTCTCAGAGTATCTGGGAAGGGGGCATCAGGGAATAGTCTCTGTGAGGGGAGACAGGGGGAGCAGTGTTTGGGATGCAAATAAATATAGTATTTTTATAAGTTAAAAAATACACATACAACACTGATGTTTAGTCTTTAAAACATAAATATCCTACAGTTCTTTCTTTTTATATACATGGACAATTATTTTTAAACAGCAAAGTACTGGCTGGAGAGATGACTAAGCTGTTATGTACACTAGATATTCTTCCAGAGAACCAGGGTCCGACTCCCAGAACCACCCATGTGGCAGCTCACAACTGTTGTAACTCCAGTTCCAGAGAATCCAACACCTTTCACAGACATACATGTCAGCAAAACATGGAAAAAAAGTACACCATTCCAGCAAAATGGTAGCCTACAGAATGGAAAGCAGAAGGGGGGGTACAAAGATTTTAAGAGACAGAACTGGTTGATGATCCCAAGAAAACAGCATCTTCCAGATACAATGGAACTGATACACAGATGAACTCAAAGAGTTCATGACAGCACATGCAAGACCTGATCAAAAAAAAAAAATCTTAGTGCTGAGAAGGAAAGGGAGACAGACGCAAAGTCTCATGCCTAACCAAGAACATATTTGCAATTGATACCTACTGGAAAAGAGGGGGAAAAGGCAGTTTTCTCCAATATAGTAATAACACTGGGTATAATAACCACATTCCAGGGCAGACCCTATCCCAGGCCTAATCTTCTTCTTCTTCTTCTTCTTCTTCTTCTTCTTCTTCTTCTTGTTTTTGGTCTTATTTGATTTTTGTCTTTTGTTAGTTTTTCTGTTTTGACTTTTGTATTTGGGTTTGTTAATGTTTCTATTTTGGGCTTTTGTGAGAGGGTAGGAGGGAGAGGGAGCGAGGGAGAGAGGATAAACTGGGTGGCTAAAGAGGCAAGGATGATATGGTAGAAGTTAGGAGAAGGTAAAGTAATGATCAGAAACATATCACATAAAAATTTAAATAAAAATAAAAATGTTAAAAAGTTAACTAGGACACCCAGAGAGAGAGAGAGAGAGAGAGACAGAGAGAGAGACAGAGAGAGACAGAGAGAGACAGAGAGAGACAGAGAGAGACAGAGAGACAGAGACAGACAGAGAGACTGGAGGAGGCTGAAGCCAATGGGTTACATATTGAAATATCATGAAGCTCTGGTAAAAGCTGTTCCTATGGAGAGCATGTCTTGGCAATGAATACTTCTCCTTCTCCCGCCAAAGCAAAGTTATGTCTTTTGGGCTTTCCATTATGTAAAGCTGACAGATTTCTGGAGATAAAAGTCAGAAAACTGTAGTGGCCTTGCCCTGTGATTCTTCTCCTCCAGAGGTTTCTCCTCACAACATTCCACGTTAGCACTTATGTGTTCCCAGCAGTTGATTGTTTTCTGTCCCTGGTAAAAACTTGCCTGGGACACTCTGAGTTCTCTGATTCTCCATATTGAAGTGTGGTTATTTGCCCTGAAAATTCAGCTTGATAATTGTTTTAAATTCTTTCTTCCTTTCAGGACTGTAGAACTGCTTTTCAAACACTTCCCCTATTCTCCCTCTCAGGTTTATAGCCTCTTGTTTGTTTTTTATTATTATTATTATATATTTAACGCAAAAAGAAAGAAACACAAACAGTTAAAGTGGAAAAAATATTGTTTGTTTTAAGTTCATTCAACTTCAGATTTTGTGAGCACTAGAATAGTGAGTGCTCGGCTTTTTGTGTTTTAAAGATTGAAGCCGAAAGTCAAAATGGTCTGTTTACTTTTTTTTGTTTAATTGGTTAAATTTAATTTCAGGCTGTTCAGTTCATCTCTCTCTCTCTCTCTCTCTCTCTCTCTCTCTCTCTCTCTCTCTCTCT
>NW_021604645.1:0-17043 GCF_004785775.1 Grammomys surdaster | reverse complement strand
TCTCTCTCTCTCTCTCTCTCTCTCTCTCTCTCTCTCTCTCTCTCTCTGTTTGTGTGTGTGTGTGTGTGTGTGTGTGAATGTGTGTGTGAAAAGACACAAAAGACACAGCATAAAATTTGAAGTGTACAATAAAGTAGTATGTGTGCGCATTGCTTCCAGCAGATCTCTGGAGCTTTTCCATCTGGCAAGACTGAAAGCACAGCAACTGAAACTAGCTGCTGCAGCTCCTCTCTCCCCACTCCTCCAGCACCTGGCAACTATCAATCTCCCTTCTGCTTCTAGTGTTTGAATGCCTTATACGTGTCATGGAAATGGAATCACGTAGAAATTGTTCTTTTGCGGCTGGTTTGTTTAACTTAGTATATTGTCTTTAAGGTTCATCTGCGTCATAATATATAAATCTTGATTCTGAGGGAAAAAAAACTACAAAGCTAAAAACATACCAACTGTGTGCAATTTTAAGTAGCTTTTGTTCTGGCAAGTCTTACGGAGAAATTGATTTTTAAGAAGAGATTTGAAGCAGAAAACATAGTCAAGCAGATATCTGGGGAAAAACAAGTGGGGTAGAGCCGGAGCAAAGAACCTCAAATAAGAGTGTACTTGGTGTATCAGCAGGAAATCAATAAGGAGAAGCTGATGGAGTAAAAAGGCAAAAGGTATATTCTAGGAGCAGAGATTAGCTGGAGAACAGTAAATGCAGCAAACAGAAGCCAAAGGCCCTGTAGGCAATCATAAAGGCACTGTCTTTGCCTCTAAATGAAATTTGACTTGATTGAAGGGAGTTGAGACAGGAGAGGTACACAATGTAATGTGCACTATGAAAAGAGTACTCTGTGTGCTGGTCTAAAAATAGGCTGTGTATATGAACTAGATGAGCCCCAGATGCAAACAGAATTCACATGGACCAATGATTCACTGTACAAATACATCCTGGATATTTGTCCAGATTATATCAGTGGAAAATAGGATAGAAGACACAGAAAAACTGCAGTAATTATATTCCTGGATTTTAGGCTGTGCAAAGGAGAATCCAAACAAACCTAAAATATTAGGTGCTATGGCCTAAGTGTCTTCCAAATCGAATAATATCAAATTAAAAGTAGCTACAGTGGTGCAATTGAGAATTAGCCTCATAAGCTAGGCAGTAAATTTAATTAAAGCTATAGCTATGTCCTCATCCCACTCTCATTTAAGAGGAACGGAAATGTCTATCCTTTTGCCTAACCTGTAGTCAGCAGACTAAAGTAAAATTCCTAAGGCAGATTCCCCATCCCCCCATTTTGATAGATAATGTTTTATCAAACCCAAACCACACCAGTTCATGTATGTGCTGTGTGATTGTGTTTAACTATAAAGGTAGAAGTCAGAACTTGCAACAAAGAGTATGGAGTCTCCAGTGTTGAAAACATGTATTCTCCCTTAACCCAACTTCTACGTACAGGAAAGTCCAACCCAATTTAAGTTAATGAGGATCAGAGGAAAAATGAATGGAAATGAAAACTAAGAAACAGTAGGAACAATCAATGAGAATGAAAGCTAGTTCTTTGATAAATCTTTAGAACTATGGAAAAGGGAGAAACTGCAGATAATAGAAAAGAGAGACGTGCCATCACAGGAGCCGCTGGGGAATCCTAAAGCTATTACAAAGTTTCATCTGGATAAAATAGAGTAACTAAGAAGCTTTCCATGATTGGAAATGCTACATATCCACCTGGGCAGGCTATAGTGCCCAATTGTTCAGATGCTAAGTTTTATGTTCTTATGCATGTGCCTCTCTTTTACCTTTGTTTGTTTGTTTGTTTGTTTGTTTGCTTGTTTGCTTGTTTGCTTGTTTGCTTGTTTTTCTAGGGAGGGTATGAACATGCGCCACCAAAATGCACTTTGATTTCAGGTGGGCAGCTTGGTTTCTTCTTCCACCACATGAGTCCCAGGGACCTAACTTGGATTGTCAATATTATTGACAAATACCCTTATCCACTAGTCTAGCTCCCTGATGCATTACTGTGTTTTCAAAATATAATAAGCATCTTGCAAATGGGTCACTTTTAATAAGGGTTTCCTTCTGTTTTAGTTAGGTTTCTATTGTGACACTGTGATCAAAAGCAACTTGGGAGAACAGGTATATATTGCTTACTAGAAGTACTACATCACAGTCCACAAACAAAGGAACCCATGGCAGGAACAAAATGCAGGAACCAGAGTAGAAGCCACAGAGCACAGCTGCTTACTGGTTGCTCCCTGTGGTTTGCTTAGGCTGCAGGCTTATACAACCAAGAACCACATACCGAGAAGTGGCACTGCCCACAGTGGCCTGTGCTCTCCAATATCAAACATTAATTAAGAAAATGCACCTAAAGGCTTGCCTATGGGTCAATGTGTAAATTTTCAGTCAAGGCTCTCTCTTCCCAGGTGACTAGCTTGTGCAAATTATGAAAACTAACCAGCACAGCCCCATACTGTAGAAATGATAGAACCTCTTTCACTTTGGTTATTTGTTTATGTGAGTGCTAGGGATCTGAACACCAATCTTCATGTTGGCACATGTTTTTCACATTAGAATAAATAAATTCTTGCATTTGTGCAAGAATGTGCTGTATGTATGTAGTTTATGCCTTAGTTCTTTATGACAAGATACATTTTGAATCTTAAGGTCATATTACCCAGCCCCCTCCACTACACACACACTCAGCTAGAAGACATCAGTCCCAGAGATCTTTCTGTCTTCATCCAACTGGTGCTGGGGTAATGGTGTGTGCAGTACCATCGCTCACTGAGTCTTCAGGCTTAGACAGCAAGCTGTCTTTAACTATTGACCTGAGCCCTCACATCAGTCTCAAAGAACAATCAAATGTTAAAGGTTCAAAATTATATACAAATATTGTGGAACTATATATATATGTATGTATATGAGAAATATATGTTTATATTTTATGTATTTGTATGTATTTACATTGTGTATATATATATTTCTCATATATATGAAAAATGACTATAGTAATCAAATGCATAGATAAAGAAAACTGAATGTTGTCTAAGCGCTGAAGATAATGTAGGTGGGTGAGAAAATAGCATGCTCTTTACTGTGCATAAAGTTTCATTTTGTGTAGATGATGTCATTCTGGAGATTGATTACACAAAAACATGAAGTAAACAATACCCACTGACACACTAAGTGATAAATTTAAAACTAGTCAACATGGTAAATTTTGTATCACACACATTTTAATATGATTAAATAATGTGAAAATGGCAAAAGACTTACTTATACGTGTTTATGAAAGGGTGCTTTTGTAATATGTCACATGAAAAATGAAAGCTAAAATTAGATAAATATATCAACTCAAACTTGTGAATATGCCAAAATATTTTCTCTGAAGTTGCTAATACCAAATTCTGATGATAAGCTCTTTTCTTAAGGACAGGTAAAGATATAAAATAGTATATCACTGTGGAAGACAGTTTAAATTTTTCTTAAAATGCTTAATTTAAACCCTCACAATTTAACCACCTATGTCAATACAAAACTCTGTACATGACTACTTCTAACAGTTTAATTCAGTACTGCCAACGCTAGAAAAAAATATTATCCTTCAAGAAGTGAACAAGCAACCGAATTGTGGGTTTTATTTAACAATAAAAATAAATGAGCTATCAAGCTATGAAAAGATAAAATGGGAGAAAATTAGCTACATGTTGCTACAATAATAAAGCCAGTTTACAAAAACAACTTACTATATAATCAAAATCATATGAAATTATGGACAAGACAAAAATATAGAAAATGTAAGAGGTCAGTGATTATCAAAGGCTTAGGAAAGGCTGTGTGGGATACACAGGGATACTTAGATGGTGATGAAATATCCTGGGTACATGTAATTACACATATCAAATCCTTAGACTTACATAAGCTCTATAATTAAAGTTAATGTAATCTATTATTTTTAGCTATTAATATTATAAAACTATTTTTCTCTTAATTATATGAAATGTACAGCATGAAAATAAGATGCTAATTATTGGTGGAATATGAAAGAATGGAACGCTCTTCTAGTCACTTAGTTTCTTTTTGCAGCTCTAGGGTTTGAACTTCTGACATTGTTCATTCCAAGAAATTGTTGTACCTCTGAGCTACATCCTCAGCCCCACTTTGCTGTTTTTATAAATCAAATGGTGTTCTAGAACATGAAATCTTTGAAAGTTGTGTAACATCTCCAAATAATCATCAGTAGATTGAGGTTGTTGAAGATACCGTGTGCCTGGGTCATAGGACATGGGGAATTCAAGTCATTCCCAATCTGAAAGCTCAGCAGTCCTAGTCATATTACCTGGGGAGAAAAGACGTTATCAACCTTAGCCAGCCGTGGACCCTGTGAGTTATAATAATAACTGTATCGGCAAGACATGCACACTAAAACAATAGTGGTATAAATGTTATGACATTACCCAACCATTTTCTGATTGAATTTAAAGTCCTTTACATAAGAGGGACCCCATATTTGATACTATTGATACTATTAACTGGGCTCAAACCATGTGATGGTTATGTCATAGGCCCTAGGGAAGAACTTAGATCTTTTATGCTGCCAAATGGATAATAATCTGCCCCCTAAGTTCTTACATTTATACTAATAGATTAGGGTACCCATCAACTCTTGTCAGAGAAACTTCTTTCTGAAGTAACTCTTAACTTAATGCACAGAATAAGAGACTTGTGTGGACTGCTTTGCTCTAAATGTAACATCTATAACATATTTCATTCCCCCAAGGCTCAGGGAGTAGAAACACTGTTAAGAGAGAGAGGAAGTAGATGTCCCTAGTGGAACATGTATTTGCTGGACAGCACAATTGAACACATGAACTCACAACAGCTGTGAATTCATGTAAAAGCCTCGCATAAAATGGAGCCAACCCAAATTCCAATGTGGATGGGGAGGGGCTCATGAATTCCCACCTCAATCTGAGAAGCTATTGGCAATGCACAGCTGCTGGGAGTTAGTTTTCTTCAAGGGTGAAGCAACTGAGTGGCTCCCCATGCTCCAGCAGATGGCTCTGTACCCATGTACATAGTGGAAGCACTGAGTGAACTCCATGGGTATTAATTAAACTTCATGGGTGTTTGTGTGTGTGTGTGTGTGTATTATATTCATGACCATTACATAAAATATTTAATTAAAAAAGAAAAGAAAGAAACCTGTGGCAGAGGAATAAGGGTTAACATGTAATCAAAATAGTGAGAAGCTTTATAAGCCAAATTTTTGTAAATTAAAAATAAAAGCTGCATCAAAGTTTAAAAACTTACACTTTCTATAATAGCTAGAATTAAAAAACATTGGAATCAATCGGCATTACTGTTGGCAAGTGTGAGGTTACTATAACACTCATACAGAAAAGTCATACATTAAACAGTAGAATTGCTTTAGTAAACAGCAGCTTTCCATGAAGTTAGACACATTCTTAACACAGGATCCAACACTGTATTTATTGTAGAGAAAGGAAAATCTGGGCTCACAAAAGATTTGCATAACAGTGTTAATAGCAGCTTTCATAGATACTAGCCTCATATGTGAAAATTAATTCCTTGTCCATGAAAAGAGAATTGAATAGGCAAACTCTAGTGTATTTTTACAGTAGAATATTATTTACCAATACAGGAAATAAGCCGGTGCTACATACAACAATGTAAGTAACTGTACTTGTTAGATGTAACTGTTGACTTGGAACAACCTAGAACACCTGGGAAGAGTTTAAATTGAGGAAATACATATAGATCAGATTGGCCTATAGACTATGTCATAATAGTCATGGCTAGTTAAATACTAAGCAGAAACAAAACAAAACAAAAGAAAACAAAACAAAGTTGTGGTTATTCTTTACATATGTTTATACTTATGTACATATACTTATACATGCTTTTAAACATATATGTTTATTTTTTATCTGCTCTTAAGTGAGAGTGTGATGTTTAAAGTCCCTGTCCTGACTAATCACAATAATGGACTATAACCTGGAATTGTAAGCTAAATAATCCCTTTTCTCATCAAAGTTGCTTTTTCTCAGGGTATTTATGACAGCAACAGAAATAAAAACTAGAATAGTAACATTAAAAAATAAATTTGAGACTTATCAACTCCTACTCAATGTGTCCACTACGTAGGGAATCATGCCAAGGATTCTAGGAATGGATGAATACAAAACATCTGACTCTCAACAGATGACTTTGACAGCTGTTTATTTGGCATAAACACCCACGACCTTGTGAGAGAAGATGTCATGTGCTGTGTGGGACCGCACAAGGTTTGAACCTGGGAGTAGAGTGGACTAGCAGAGCTTTGATGGGTGAAGTCTCCAGTGAAAGATGAATGGAATTATTCCTATTTTTCCACAGGAGGCTATTTGAGCTTTTTTGATTAGCTTCACAAACCAAGGAGAATCAGGACCAGGTTGAGTACCATTTGGATGAGCCAACAGGGAGACTAGCTTGGAAGGACCATTCCATGCCTTTAGTGGAGCATTTGAGAAAAGAGGGTGGGAATTCACCACTAAAACAAGGGATCTATGAGGCTCAAACCCGAAGTTAGCATAATGGATGCCAGGATTTGTGATAAAGAATCTAGATGTGAAAGGATTTACCCATGAGATACTGAATTCAGGTAAATTTAAGAATAGATTAAACTAATTTATAACTATAAACATGGAAACAACATTTAATTGATCTTGAGTCGAAAGAGATGTGGAAACTCTCTGGGGGTGTGTATTATTTCTTGATTTGAAGATGGATTTTGAGACTGCATACATATGTGAAAACTCATATAACCATATACTTCCAATATAATTATTTTTCTTCATGTAAATTATAATAAAATATGAACATGCATGTAAGGGAAAAGACCGGAGTGCTATAGATAGAGATGAGATGAGACAAGAGGAGGTGGGATTGGAAACATTTTTGCAGGAGTGGAGATAATTTAAAAGACACTTGTGCTTCATCTATCAGGCAGTTAAGACAATTGACCTCAAGGGATTGGGATTTCCTCAGGAGCCTCCCAGTAGTGAAGCAAAGGTCTGATACACTGAGGCCCACCACAAGGCCTACTTTACTTACCAAATGATCCCACACAGGACTGGCAGCTTCACATACACTGAATATCAGGAGCAGAGGGATGAAGATGCACTAACCATGCATGATGGTTCACAGATGAGTATTACCATATCATGACCAGGAAAGTTTAAGACCTCTACCCTTTATAAACCTGAGCCTTAAGCCAGTATCCCAGAGATGGATTTGAGAGAGGTAAGACATCTCTGGACTACTTTTTTTTTGTTCCTCTTGCCATTGTGACCACATTAAATAAATCTTTCCTTGCTTTTCACCATTACTTGTATTAGATACACTTCTGTTGATGTGAGAAAAAAAAAGACACCATGACCCACAGCTTACGAAAAAGCGAGTTCAGGTTAGGGTTTCAGAGGAGTAAGAGTCCATCATGGCAGGGAAGCATGGCAGCAGGGAGTAGGCATAGTGCTAGAAGTAGGAAGCTGAGAGCTCACATCTCCATTGACAGGCTGGAAGAGGGGTGACACCATGAACTCTTCAAGCTGACTCTAATGATGAACTTTCTCCAACAAGGCTGCATGCACTTCCTCAAAACCTCTCTAAACAGTATCATGAGTTGGAGACCAAGCTTTCAATTATCTAAACCTATGAGGACACTTATTTAAACTTCTACATTTTTATCTTTACATGGCTTAAGAAGAATGAAGGCCAAAGCCTAGTCTGTTAAGGCCCAGGCTCTGAGCTTAACAACTGTGACGACAATAAAACACTAAGAGGAATTGGGGTAAGATAAAATTAGTGGATATGGAGAAATTGGAAACTCACGCTGTTTAAAATTTTAAGTTCTGATTTGCAAGTTAAGTACAAGGATGTGGAGTGAGTAATCAAGGAAGAGACATCATGAAATAATTCCCTATAAGATAGAAGAAAATAAGATATAGATATGAACAATCCACTAAAGTAAAAAATATATGTGAAAGAAATAAAAAGAAAAATAGATGTAGCCCAAGTAAGAAGTACACAAAAGGACATACAATAATAGTTGTAAGCAGTATTGGCTTTAGACCAGAGTAAGAGAGGTTCTTATTCAAATAAGCATTAGATGATATTGGCACAATGTTGCTAAGTAGATAGTAGTAGGGATTAATCTGAAAATCCTTCATTCTGCTGAAAGTTTGAAGACAGACTAATGTAAGAAAGATTTCACAGGTAAGTAAAATAAAATTGTTATTCTCACAGCATTAAAGCTTAGTGTAAATATCAATTCATTATATATTTTTTCTAATCAGGATTTTAGGTAGGGGTATACAAGAAAGTGCAATTAAATCAACTTTGAGACTTTTCCACTTAAGTGTGTTCAAAGGACAGTTAGCAAGTGTTATTTTGAATCTAATATGTCCCCAACATACTTACATGTTAAACCTTTGTTCTCAGATGGTGACATTATTTTAGGAAGCTATGGGATATTGAGGTGAGGCCTCTTTGGTAGATCTAGTGATTAGGGAAGGGCATACCCTCTTGTGGTGGTCTAAACACACTGAAACACAGTTTTCTATTCTTAATGTATCTGTCAGATATCTTTGAAACAGGATAGAAACACTGGGAAGTTCAAGGGAGCATGGAAAGGGAAAGTAACCCTTCACTCTGGAAGAGTTAAGCCTCTTGCCAGCTCAGTGTCAACAATTCTACCACAATTGACAACACTCGCTAGGAGGTTGCCTATGTAGAGACAATATAACTTTTCCATGAAATGTTTTTGGGGGCTGGAAAGATGGTTTAGATGTTAAGAATGCAGACTGCTCTTGCAGGGGTCCCTGATTTTGCTTCTGATACCCACAAGGTGATTCACAACCATCTGTAATTCTAGTTCCAGTGGGGTTCATGCCCATTTCTGGCCACTGTGGACATTACACGTATGTGGTTCATATACCACAGGCAAAACACCCATATACATTGGGTTAGTCACTGTTCTATTGCATTGAAGAGATACTGTGACCATAGCAACCCTTAGTAAAGAAAGCATTTAGCTGGGACTCTTCTTACAGTTTCAGAGGGTGAGTCCATGATCATATTGGTACTGCACATGGCAGCACACAAGCCTTCATTGTTTAAGAGAAGTAACCGAGAAATATATCCTGTTCCACTGGCAGCAGGCAGAGAGAGAGAGAGAGAGAGAGAGAGAGAGAGAGAGAGAGAGAGAGACAAAGAGAGAGAGCAAGCGAGCCTGGGCTGGATGTAGACTTTGTAAACCTCAAATCCCACTCAGTAACACACCTCTTTCAACAAAGTCACGTGTTTTTCGACAAAGCCATGCTTTGTCATTCCCAGATAACTCACTAACTGGGGACTAAGAATGCAAATACAACAACCTATTTGGGTGAATCTCTCTCAAACTACCACATTTGACTCCCTACTCTCCACTTCCACCCAGGGACTTTGACCTGGAAAAAACAGTTGAATCCTTTAGTCTGGGCCATCTAAGTAGAGCATAGACACTAGTGCTGAGAACAATGGACATAATGACAGCTCAGCACAGAGGGAAGAATATTAGTAAGTGGCCTGGAGACCATTCTTGTAATATTTTAGTAAAGAATGTGGCTGCTTTTTGCCTTTGACTTCTGCCCAAGGCTAAATTGTAGCATGTTTGATTAATATGAAATGGCTGAAGAGATTTCAAGACAGTCTAGTATTGACTAGAGTCACATGGCTAGTAGTAACCAATCTAAAACAGACCTTCACCGTAAGTGGGACAAGGAAAATACAAAATGTACAGTGTGAGGAGACAAGGGACACCAGGAAGGGTGATGTTGGAGCCATACTCTGTACTCGAGGAGATAAAAAGTTTAAAGAATAGCCTGAGCTAAATGGAATAAAGGGAGTAGTGACCTCAGAGCAAGACCCCATACAGATAAACTAAAGCAAGACCCTACACAGATAAAGTAAAGCAAGACCCCACACAGATAAACTTCCATCTTGTAAAAAGGAATTTAAGGAAAACTTCAGCCATGAAGGAAACCATTAACAAGCCAACCCTTCTGTAAATACAAGTCATCCAGGTACAGGCAGAAATTTTCTTCAACCTATGTTAATAAGCATTCTATTTCCCCTCTATCCCACCACCCACCACAGGTAATGGAAAAGAAAAGTTACTAGGACACAGAGGAAGAAGACCTATTGAGAAATAATTCTTTTGGGGCAAGTCCAATCATTGTTGTAAGGATATCAGCAATTCAGTTCCAGAGCAAACACCAAATACAACTCAGAAGCTCTAGTCCAGTTCTCTTGGCAGGCAGAAACCAGGCATGAACCAGCAGCTACAGTTCAATCCCCAAAAAACTGCACTAGCCTGAGGCTACATACGCAGCAAGGAGCTACAAGAACCTCATGAAAAGTTCTTTGGCAACTTTCTCTCTGGCATCACCACAAGTGGAGTTCAGCAACTCAATGTAAGGCAAACCAATATATGTTTGTCATCAGTGAAGAATAGGGAGGCAGAACAAAGCAAACCAATGCTCCAGCTTCCAATGTCTATGGGGTCATATTTATATTCCTACAATCAGAGGTCCAGGTTTCATCCTTGCTATCAGTAGAAGTTGGAAGTTTCAGGGCTACTCCGACTTGAGAGTCAAAAATAAAAGAGGTTGTGCAATCTCCCTCCATGGTTAAGGAAAGCTATTGAGGCCAGATATAAGGCAGGAGAGCCTCTGCATAAAGGCTGAGAGAGGCCAATGCATGAAACATCAACATTGAAGCCTTTCAAGACTCCAATTTTGGGAATACCAGAATCCTGGGCTACCTGCCAAGGAAAGTGGCACACCTAGTGTGGAACCAGCTCAGGAGAAATGTGTTACAATCAACAAACTTGATAGGAGTTGGAGATCTGAAGCACATTTTGGCATCAGACATGGAGATGTAGAATTTGGAGTTTGCCCTGCTGGTTTTAGTCTAATTTTCGTTCAATATTATATCACTATGCTCTGTTTCCTCCCTTTGGGAATAGTGATGCAATAATGTATATTGTATGCTGGAAGTGTGTGATCTACCTTTTTATTTTTATTTTTCCATCTTTAGAGCAGGAAACACGGCTCAGTCAACAAAATGCTTGCCACACAAGCAAGAGGACCTGAGTTCAGATTTCCATCACCAAGGCAGAAAGAACTGGAAACCATAAATTTGTAATTCCAGCCCTGAAGAAGTACCTCAGGGAATTTCTGCTGGCCATAGATCTAACTGAGTCTGTAAACCCCAAATTCAAAGGGAGATCAATCTACAAAAACAATAAAAATTATGGCCGAACTAGACATGTTGATGCAGACCTTTCATCCTAGTGATTGGTAGGCAAATCTCTATGAGTTTCAGGCCAGCAGCCTGTCTACCTAGCAAGTATGATGGCAGGCAGAGGCTTCATAGTAAGGCATGTTTCAAAATTAATTAATTGACTAATTAATTAATTAGATTGTGAAATGATGAAGGAAGATATCAGATGTTAACTTATGGTATCTGCACTTATGCACATGCTAATGTACTCACATATGCCACTACAGATAAACATCCACACACAAAACTCCTGGTCTAGTTGCTTCTTCTTCATTTTATAATGTTATACAAGTTGTGTTGATGTCTTTGTACAGAAGTACTCAGATTGCTTCAAGTGGCAATGGAATTGATCTCTGGTCCATGCAATATAAACTAATTGCAAACTATTTAACTATTTATTTCTCACAACATGGAGATTTTAGCCAGTTGAAACACTTAGAGACATTATTTAAATGAATCACCTAAGAAAATGCTTTTAGAAGTGAAAAAACTATAGGTTTAAAACTGAATAATCTTTATGTGTGCTAGTTGGAAAAATGAAGCATATAAAATTAAATTTTAAATGCCCTATATCCATATCTCTACCTTTATCTCTACTTTTCACCCTATACTGTTAAGCCTAACTAACTGCTGCTAACAGCTTAGTATGTTTGTAGGAACATCAAAAGTATTGCAATATATTCAAAAATTAATTGTTGGATTCTTTGAGACTTTGAAACTCCTCCTTGAGAAAAGTTAAACTGAAAAAGTGTCATCTTTCTATCTGGATCTGGGTAATGATCCAAAATGGCTTTTGAGAATTAAATCTATTTCATGTTACCTACTATTATGTGATTTGCCAAATTCCCATAGGAAATAAATAGTGGAATCAAGATTTTTACTCAGGTATCTTTGACTTCGAAAAATTCCAACATTCTGATCCTGGCCCTGCTCCCTGTGAGCTGAGAGGGTGCAGGCATTGAGTCTGCAGTCAGGAAATAAGTGAATCAACCTCATAGGGGATTTTTCCTAGAGTAGACTGCATAGTAAACTCACAAAAAGCAAAAAAAAAAAAAAAAAAAATAGGCCCTGGGTTTGTCAGTAGCAGAATGGAGAGCAAATATGACATCTGTCCCAACACCATGGGGAAGGGAGTTATAAACTGAAGCAAGGCCTTGCAAAACTCTCTCAGTGAAGTTAATCATTTGTAGAGACACACAACAAATACATGATCGGAGTAGGCAAAGAAATCAACTTAGATCTTTTTTTGGGCATTTTATCCAGATTCTGGGAAGTGTAATACGTCAGAAAGATAAGAGAGAGAAAGAGAGACAGGGAGAGAGATTGAGAGAGAGAGAGAGAGAGAGAGAGAGAGAGAGAGAGAGAGAGAGAGAGAGAGAGAGATTGATTGTATCTCCAGCTTGCAGATAGCTTTATTATTCTCATGAGTCTTTTGTTTAATTTTTGTATTGAGAGTTTTAGAAAGGATTTTCACCTGTTCTGATCTAGTCTCATTCCTTCCTCTCCAACTTCATCCCTAGCTCCACACACCACATGTGCTGTCATTTGTAAGCTTAAGTGAGTACATTTAGTACTGTCTGCTTAGACAGGAATGTAGAACCATCTACTGAAGCATGCATAGTCTCATAAGAGCCACATCCCTGTAGAAAACTGACTCTTCCTTTCCAAGGAGCTATCAATTTTCAATAGGTTCTCATCACAGTGCTGAATTTACTTAGTTCACTCTTTCATGCCACACTTAGAATGCCCAGTCCATGTGGAGGTCTGGTTTTTTTGTCTTATACAAAACATGCCCTTCTGGCACTTCCACTGATGTTTGTCAAATGCAATAATCAATGCATGGGTCATCTAGAGGATGTTTAAAGCCCTTCCTTTGGGTGGAGATGTTGTGATTCTAGTATCATATTTCAACTTCCTAACTTGTTTCTTGGAAACTAGTGATTCCTTCTCAAAACTCAGTAAAGGTTTTTGACTCCATTTGCTTATTGCGTTCTATTTAACTTGTGGCTGGCCGACTTTCTGCTGCAACACTAAGTAACTTTGGAAAGAGGCCACTATTGCTGTCATTGCCCTTGTTACAACCATTTCCCAGGAGGTGGATAAAACCATAGTCCAGATGAGATAGTTAGACTGCATAGTGAACTCACTAAATACCTGTGTGGCTTTGAATTATCTCTATAATGGGGATAATATCAGTACATTTCTACTTCAGAGTAATGTTTTATCAACATTATTTCTGTTTCTATGGCTTAATAAATTAGTGGTTTGTTTCAGTCTTGTGTATGAATCGAATACAGTTGTTCATGACAAATGAATGGATTTTTAAGTTCCATGACAGGAGAGAAGACATTATAAAGAGAGACACATGTACCTCTTGCTTTGTCTATCAGACTACTGAAGCTATGAACCTCAAAGAATTAAAATTTATCCAAGAATACCATCCCAGGAAGACAGGAACAGCTGTCATTCTAGCTAGAGGAGAAATCTGTCTTCTAGAAAAAGATTTCACACAACACCTACAAACTTCAATTAACATATGCGTATTTCCTGGATTTTGTTTCTTCTTTTTTTCTATACAATTATAACACTGCTATATAAAAAGGAGGAAAGGAATTCAGAGTATTTCTCTCCCTAGTTTGGCAAAACTGGAAAAGCAGCCACTTTCCTTTATTTTCTTCTTGATGTCATTAAGATGTGGAGAGGCTTATGTGTCTGTGGTACATAGTAATTTAGAAGTCCAGGATCGTTTTGGTCTTGTACTACCCTTTCAGTCTGAGATATCCTGCATGAAGCTGACAAACTGTGAAAAGTGATGATGGGAAGGACTATCTGCCTCTCCATCTTCTTGACTCAGTTGTAGTACAAATCCCTTCCACAACAAGTTACAACATCCATCTAGTCTTAAGTCAATCTGAGAAACACAAACCATGCATAAGCCACTGCTTGTTAACAATATATTTGTCCAAATGGAAGGCTGGATATTTGAAAGGCTGTTTCCTCTGTTTACAACTCTCTACTTTGTCTTTTCTGTGGGCATGTGTCAGTGTGTGTGTGTGTGTGTGTGTGTGTGTGTGTGTGTGTGTGTATGTTCAGCTGTATATATTCACATGGAGGCCAGAGGTAAACTTGGAGTCCCTTCTTGTATCACTCTCATCCTTACTTGTAAAGACATGATCCCTCACTCAACATTGTCCTCAATGATTGCATAGACTAGCAATCCAGACAATCCCAAAGCTTGGATTGCAAGTGTATTCCTCCAAACTAGGCTTTTATGTATTTGTTAGGAATCTAAATTCAGGTCCTTGTGGTTTTGAAACAAAGACTTTACCCAGAGAGCCACCGCCTTAGCTCTTCTCTGCTTTGTAAATGTATAATTATATCTTTTAAAATTTCATCAAGTTTTCACCATTATTCTTTGCTCAAATATCTTTTCTCCTTCTATCCACCCAAGAGTTCACTTTACCCACAGGACCATCTTTGATGATCTGCTTTGTCTTATTTTTTTCTTTTTAAGTTTCGGGATCAGATTTATTTTATAACTTTTCCTTAAAGTTTTAATTGATGTTAATGTAAACTTTTATGGGAAAGAATAATTCTCCTTCTCTCAGAAGTCCTTACATGATGTTCCTTGGTCCTTGAGTATAGAACTTGAGGAATTGTAACATATATATACATATCATGATCAATTGCTCTTTCTCCATTTTGACCAATTGTGGCTTTCCATAATACTCTCCATCTGCTGCAAAGAGAAGGTTCTTTGATGAAAAGTGGGAAGTAAACCTATCTTTGAAGGATATGAATTTAGAATGCAGTTAGTAATTACACTGGTTTAGTAAGGTGGTGGTATTAGGTTACTCTGGTTAATTTCGGTATATGATTTTTTTCATTTATTTTCACTTTTGTAATAAAGTATATGTATAAAGTTATACACACATATATGAATATACCAGTTCCTTAAAGTGATGGTAGTGGCTTCTCCTCTAAGGTCTGTGATTTTATTACCCCAATGTAGTTGGCTAACTTTCTAGTACCAGGTATGATTTCCCTCCTGTTGAGCAGGTGGTACAGCGAATTAGATTGGTTGCCCCCAAGTTGTAAGTAGCACAGTTACACCTTTATATAAATATCTTGCCATCCAGTGATTTCTATGGTTCATAGATTTTATAGTCAGATAAATTATCCATTGTGTCCCTCCCTTTGCAGCTTGAATGGTACCTTCTGGCACTATCTGAACCAGTTTTGTTGAATATGAAAGAAAGAACCTTCTTCTGATCTTTGTTGGAGGACTGATTTAATCATTTTAACTAACAGGTCTCACTGGGTCTTTTGTTGGTTAGGGAATCTTTAATTCTGAAGCTTTTGCACCTAGGATAGATTTTTTTATTTGCTATAAGAATCCTACTTCACTCTTTTGCATACAGGTATCTAGTTTCCCTAGGATCCAGTCCCTTAACCAGATGATCATTTCCATATTAATGATCATGGAAGACCTGCTAAAAAAAAGTAAATTCACCATAAAAATGTGAGGTATTTCTAGATTCTCATTTCTAGTCCAATGATTTGTCTGCATGCTTGTAAGTGTTAGTGCCATGCTGTTTTATTGTCATGATAGGTTTTTATAGGCTTTGAAATGAAGATATATGAGCCTGGTAGCTTTCCTGCTCCTTATAATTCAACATGACTTTTAGGATTAGTTTGTATAGAAGGAGAGGGTTGTTGTTAATATCTTGATAAAAATTGCAATGAGTATACAAATTGATAGGAAGAATAATGTCATCTTAATAATATAATTTTTTTCTTATCCAAGAGCCTAAGATAGCATTCCATTTCTGGATCTGTTTTGATTTCTTGCAAGTATTTTTTTTTCTTTTATTGAATATTTTCTTTATTTACATTGAAAATGTTAACCCCTCTCAAGGTCTCCTCCTCAGAACCCCCCATCCCATCCCCCTCCCTCTGCCTCTATGAGGGTTCTCCCTCACCCACCCTCCTACTCCTGCAAAACTATTTTATAGTTTCAGTGTACAAGTCTTCTATTCTTTAGTTAAATTTATTCCTAGGTATTTTGATCTCTGTTCTTTGAGTGTAAATTGAATTTTTAAATTTGATTTGTAGTTGTTTATTCTTGGTGAAGAGACACAGGACTTATTGTTATATGTTGGCTTTTCATCCTACAACGCTATTGAATACATTAACTAGCTTTAGGGGTTCTCTTAGTGGGTCTGTATGGCATGAAACATAAGAGGATGTCATCAGTGATCAGCAACAAGTTAGTCCATTTGGATATTGTTCTTCATTTCTTCTTTCTTCATTATTTGAAAGATATGTATATCAAAACTGAAGGTTAACCCTCTTAGCTTCTCCAGACTCCACTTAGTTTCATGTCTTTTACTTCAAATTCTCTTGTCCATTTCCTCATTCAATTCCTCCTCCTGTTTCTCCCCCTCCCTTCCCACAGGCAATGGAAGTCTGTTCTCTATAGTAATCCTGTTGGAGCTTGAAAAAATGTGATTTGATCATTCATATCTTTTTTCTTTTTAAACATTTTTAATTTTTTCATACAATGTGTTTGATCACATTCTTTCCTTCCCCATAAGCCAAATATTTCTCTTTCTTATCTTTGAAGTTATTCTTAATTTCTTCATGTGGAATTGAAGTAGTATTTCATATTC
>NW_021604644.1:5290305-5302293 GCF_004785775.1 Grammomys surdaster | reverse complement strand
CCCTTTTCCCTCTCTCCTCGTCCTCCTCCGCGGCTACTGTTCAGTCTGTATTATTATCCAGTGGGAGTCAGTGACCAGTCATCAAATCCTGTTCCTAGGAAACAGTTCTGAATGGTTTACTTAGGAGATCTAAGACGAGGCCAGGATGACAACTGCCTGGTGGGAGAAACAGACCCTCACTACATAGCCTTCAGCTGCTCTTCAGGCATGTTTTTCAAAAGCTTTTCCAAGACCAAGTCCACACCAAGCCCTAAACCCTTAGTGTTTGGCTCAGTACTGCTCAGTTCAGGTTATTAACCGTCCAGATCATTTTTATTTTTTCTTATTTGGTTTAGTTTTTATTTTGGAGTCTTCCTGTCTCACTCTACTCAGCCTGGCTTTGACCTCATAACAATCCTCCTGCCTCAGCCTCCTGAACAGAGATTACAGGCATGAACTGTCATGCCTGGCTTCTAATCAGTTTTCTGACATGACTCAAGAATGAGCTGAATAAGGGAGAAGTTGGGGGTCTAGTTATGTGATAATAAGTCAAAGGTCACACATGGGAAGGACATGCTCGTAGGAAACTTCACCTAAGGAGTCAAGCCTTTACTCAAGACTAAAGAAAACTATTAAAAATATATGGGTCTTATGTGTATGAATGTTTTGTCTACATGTATGTATGTGCACCACATGCATGCATGCCTGGTACCCACGGAGGTCAAAAGACCCCTAAAACCGGGATTACAGATGGTTTTCAGCCAGCGTGTAGGTTCTAAAAACTAAAGCCATGTCCTTTTTCAAGAGCAACAAGTGCTTTTAACTATGGAGCCATCTCTCCAGTCCCTAAGCTTAAAAAAAAAAAAAAAAAGTTGTAAACTCTCTGATTGTTATAAGCCAAACACCTTAGCAGTGATAGCTAAAAAGATCTTAAAATAAAGGGAGGAACGGAAGGGGAGCGGAAGCAGCTGACACAGGCCTTGGAAATGGCTTACAGTTTGCAAGACAGACTAGCCTAGCTCACTTTCCTTTAAAGGCAGTAGAAGCTACACCAGGCTTGGAGCAGTAAATGTAAATCTGGAATGAGACCTTTGGTCTCAGATTACAGGAAGTTAGGCTTTGGATTTACTGTGTAGCTAGAAGTCCACTGTGACTGCCCTTGGACTAGACTTAGTCCTAACCAGCTGGGAGAACTTCTGAAGTATAACAAAAGCTTCTGAGAAGTTTCAGAAACAGTTTTGACCAGACAACATGAGGCAGAGCCATGAATCCAAAATGTTCTCTTTTCTTTTAAGATCAGATTGTGTAGAGATTCTCAAGAAATGTGGAGACCAGAATAAATTCCCTGAAGACCACACGGCTGAAAGTATCTGTGAGTTTCTGTCCCCTGCAGATGACCTGGAGAACTGTATACCTCTGGATCCGTACCTCAGTAAGTACTGGGTGGGTTTGGTTTTAGAGTTCAGGTGCTTCTTTCACGGCCTCTGCTCTTGTTCCCTGCCTTGGATGAGAACTATTGTTCGATGATACCATCTGCATTAGTTACTTTCTTGTTGCTGTGACAAAAATACCCAACAAAAGCATTTTAATGGAGGAAGGGTTTACTTGGCTCACAGTTCAAGGGTACAGGGGGGCAACCATGGCAACAGGAGTGGGAAGCAAGAGCATCAGGCATTCGGAAGCCAGAGGCTGTGCTCAACTCATTTTTTCAGTCAGGTCCCCAACTAATGGAATGGTGCCATCACATAGGGCAGGGCTAATGTCTCACCCAGGGGTCCAGAGTTTTGTCTCCTAAGTGATTAGATCCTGTCAACTTGTCATTGTCGTCTTTAAATGTGTAAGCAGAAGTTGTATTTTATCTTTTGGAGGAAATATGAACTATTTACTAGTCAGGAATTGTAAAGATCAAAGCAAAGGACAGTATCATCAGAAGTCATGGTGTGCCCAGAAAGTGGAATTTCCCCTAGGAAGCTGTCAGCGTTTGTCATCCGTTTATTAGGACCTGAGGCAGGCCTGGCTTGGACTTACCCAATAGAGAAGAGAAGAAAGAGCTCTCCCCTGGGCTCGCACGGGGAAGTGGAACTTGTCTCACTACTTTAGTTTCTCCCTGCCAGACACTTCTGCCAATAGATAAGGCAGTAGGTTGGTACCTCCTTAAAGGAGGAATTCCAGAAAGAGCTCCTTAGCAGCAGTGAGACCAGTGTCAGAGACCATGCCCTTAGTGTCTGGGCTGCCACCAGGGGGCGCCAGCGGCATAAGCTGGCTGGCCAACAGAGGAGCCTAGTTGCTAATTTTCCAGTTAGGATTAAGCCCAACTTTCAATAACAGAACAGTTAGAAGCACAGGAAAGCTCAGAAGCAAGTAGGCCAGGATGTTTATGGTGGTGCAGCATCAGGAATGCAGGCTTCTCAGCCTTTCTGCACTCTGCTCAGTTATTCCCTGCATTTTACTGTCCTGCCGTGGCTGCTGGTGTTTTATCCAACTGACTCCAGTTGGCAAAAGAGAAGAGGGAGGGGGAGAGACTTCTCCTTAATTGCAGGGAACACTTACAAGTGTATGGAAAACTTGGGTGTGTGGTCTTTTTAGCTTTGAGCCTATGACCACCTTGAATAAAAATAAGAATCTACTAAACAAGTAGGGAAGACAGGGTGGTGAATGTATAACTGACAGTATCTGTTGGGCTCTCAGAATAGAGAGACTGTGGTACATGCCCTAGCTTTTACCCCTGTGACCTTGGGAAGATCCCTTCCCAAGTTCCAGGTAAAGCTGCCCAGACCGATGGGGCTGAGCGAGAAGGCTCCACAGCCCCTGTCTCTGTAAGTCTCGGAGCCGAGTGAGGCTGGGGATCAGGTAAGCACCTTAATACATTCATGGTGCTAGCAGCCTACAGCAGTGTGTGTGGAAGAAAATGCTAGCAGCAGGAGCTGGACGATGCTCCAGCATGAATAGTAGCACTCTCTTTAAATACCCCCTGTGCTTGAAGTGCTGTTCTGCCTTGCCAGGATGTTGGAGGGTAGATACGATTGTGTTATGGGCTCATGTCTCCATAACACATTGACATTTATTATTTTTAAAGTGAAAAATGACCCCTCTTACACATAAACATGTATTTGATCACCATACCCCAAATATGTCCAATCTCTGAACTGCTGGCCACTGAAGTTATCTGAGTTTATCTTATTCTCTTCCAGATAGTAACTCCAGGTTAGCTTCTCTGTTTTGTTCATTAGTGTATCTAGTATCCAGGACCTGCCAGCTCTACTGTAGGTCCCCATTAGTAAGTGAATGGTTGGGTGCATTGTGATAAACTGACAAATGAAAAAATCCAAATGTTTAGTTAGGGCTGGTTAGACTCAGGCCTTGCTTCCTGCCTGTGAACTCTGTCTACTCCAGCCATGATGAAGTTAGGTAACTTGAAGACGTGGTGTTCTTTTAGATTGGTTACACTGATAGTTTTGTGGTTTTCAGGGCCAAGTGCTTTAGGTAACATCATAGAAGAGGTGACTCATCCCTGTAATCCAAATCCTTGCCCAGCCAATGAGCTCTGTGAAGTGAACCGAAAGGGGTGTCCGTCTGGAGATCCCTGCCTTCCGTATTCGTGTGTTCAAGGTAAGAGATGGGGGCTGTGAGTGAGATGAGCATGGGACATGGCTTCCTTAGAAGCTTCCTTAGAGGAGTTGTCTTACACCCAGGTTCCAGGGACGTTTTCTATGCTATCTTTTTATGTAATGTTTAAGGATTTTCCTACAAAAAATATTTATGCAAACAAAGACACATATGTTGATATTTGGTTTGTTACTATGTGTTGTAATGCTAAATACTGGCTCCCAAGGTCCGGTTGCCCCCGGGATGAGAAAATCCTCATGTACACCAAGTGATGCTGTGTAACTTTGCTCCTTAGTTTAAAACTATTGCCTATAGCTGGGCAGAAGAGGGGTAGGTGGGGTTTTGGTTCCCAGGCTTGAGGACTGGGGCAGAGACCATGAGGAAGAAAAAGAAAAGATGGAGAGAGGAGAAGATGCCATGGGGTAAGAGATAGTGAGAACTGGCTAATCAGAGTAAGAGTGGCCCGGGTAGAACATGACAAGTCATGTCTCAGGGTTATTAACAGGGAAGTAGACATAATAGCATGGAGGATAGTGTTTTAAAGGCTTATCATAAATACAAAGGTTATGTCTTTTATCTGGGAACTAAATGATCAAAGGCAAGGTAGAACCCCTGATTGAGATTAAGTAATTACCACAACACACATAAAATTTCAGTTGTCATTTAAATTGAAAACTAATGCTATCAATACCAACATAACTGTCATACTGAGTTACAGGGTTCTTGACTATAGAACAAAAGAGAAGCTCCAGCCAACCACTTGTACCTGTTCTTCCGTGCTGTAATGTTTGAAAAACATTGTTCATGGCGTTCTTCTCTTCTCTGTAGCACATGGAGAAAATACCATGCTCTCTACGATACTTATCACCTCTGTAAGGCTGCAAATGTAGCTCTACAGTGGTGTTTGCCTAATGCGGAAAGCCTGGGATTCAGTCCCCAGCACCACAAAATGCTGAAGTGTCAGCAGGAGAGCAAGGTTATCCCAGCTACACACTGGATCCGAGGCCAGCTTAAGCAACATGACACTGTATTTCAATAAAAATAAGAGTAGTGTTATGTGGAAATGATAGAGACAGCTGGGCATGGCGGCATACCCTTTTCATCCTAGCACTCGAGGCCAGCGGATCTGTGAGTGCAGTGCCAGCCTGGGCTACATAATGAGTTCCAGGACAGCCAGGGCTACATGAGGAGACCTCTAAGAACTAAGGGAGACAGAGACAGAGACAGAGACGGGGGATTTTGATAATCCTTTTCTCTGTCAGTTGCTCAAGTAAAAAAAAGGAGCAAAAGATTGACTCAGCATGGAGTCTAAAGGACTGTCTGCCTGAATAACATGATAGTGTGTCAGCTACCAAGCAGCAATGAGTCCAGCTGAAGGAGATAGTGGCTGTTCTCCACCTCAGACTGCTGCTTCATGTCCTTTGCCATTGTGTTAGTGTTCAGCCAGTGCTTTCTTCACCAAGAAAATGGCAAGATCTCTACTCTACAATATGTAATATAGAACAGTTCCAAACTGTTTTGTTAAACTCAGAAACCCCAGTTTATGATAAATTGAAAATGTATTACCTAGAAAATGGGTTTTCCTTAATCCCATCCAAATACTCAAGTTTTCTTTGAATTTATAGTAGTATGCTTATATTCCATCACTAAAAATTGTCCTGCCCAAAATTAGTCTAAAAATAGGCAGTTTATGTATTTTATTTAAAACATTTTATCATTTCTTCAAATATGTTTAGGCCACAGAAATAGAAAGCTGTGCTTTTGTCGCTTGCTTGTTTTTTAAAGAATTGTTTATTCTATGTATATACTCTGTATATAGCTGTCTTCAGACACACCAGGAGAGGGCATTGGATCTCATTATAAATGGTTGTGAGCCATCATGTGGCTGCTGGGAATTGAACTTGGGACCTCTGGAAGAGCAGTCATTGCTCTTAACCACTGAGCCATCTCTCTCCAGTCCCCGTTTGTTTATTTTTTGATAAGGTCTCACTACACAGTAGCCCAAGCCATTCTGCCTCAGCTTTCCAGTTCTGGAAGTACAGGTGTATATTACTGTACTTGGCCAAAGTTATGTATCTTCATAGTATTTTTGTACTAAATTATTTGGGGTACATGTCCTTAATCATCCATAAGACATGAAATTTTCATTTGAGAGGTTATATCTTTTGACCAGTGAACAAAAGCAATTTCTTATTTTGGTAAAAGTTATATAACATAATCTTTTTTAAAAATATATATTTATTTTTATGAGTTTGAGTGTTCTACCCGAATCTATATATGCATACCATGTGAGTGTAGTGCCCACAGAGGCCACAAGAGGGTGTCAGGTCGACTGGAGCAATAAAGGTTATGAACCACTATGTCAGTGCTGGGTAATGAACCTGGGTCCTCTGGCAGAGTAGCCAGTGCTCTTAACTGCTGAGCCATCTCTCCAGCTCTGTAACATAATCTTGCAATCTTTAACAGCTACACAGTCCTGGAAGACATCTATAAAGTATGTCTAATATGAAATATTGCCATAGGACAGTATTATCAGTTCATTGTCCTGTTCTTGTCTGTATTTTTGTACAGGCTGCAAACTGGGAGAAGCTTCTGACTTCATTGTCCGCCAGGGGACACTGATCCAGGTGCCGTCCTCTGCAGGGGAAGTTGGTTGTTACAAGATCTGTTCCTGTGGACAAAGTGGCCTCTTGGAAAACTGTATGGAAATGCACTGTATTGACCTCCAAAAGTCTTGTATTGTTGGAGGAAAAAGAAAAAGTGAGTCTTGAGCATGCTCGTGTTTGGTCTCACTGCAGTGTGAGCTTGGTTGTCTGCACTTTGCACAAAGATACTAGATGAGTCTTACTGAACAGTATAGTCTGCACATCATATCTCCAGGACAGGACTTCTCAATCTTTAAAGAATACTGAGGGAGTGTTGGGGGAAAGTTTTGTTTGAAATAGGATCTTGTGATGTACCCCAGACTAGCCTCAAGCTCACGACATAGCCCAGGTTGACTTTGAGTATACAGAAATCTTCCTGTCTCTGTCTCCCGAGTGATAGGATTGCAGTCAGAACCACCACAAGCAGCAAGTACTAGAACTTCTAAAGAGCCCTCTTGGAAGCCTCCTAAGAAGGGCCTGCTTATGAATCTCCGTGAGCTCTGACTGTGTGCCAAGCATGATGCCAAGTCTTACCTCACATTATCTCTTTTAGTCATCTGAGTTTCTCCTTGTATAGGTATTGTTACTATTACCACCTCTCTTAGTTAAGGTTTCACTGCTGTGAGCAGACACCATGACCAAGGCTACTCTTATAAGGACATCATACATTTGGGGCTAGCTTACAGGTTCAGAGGTTCAGTCCATTATCATCAAGGCAGGAGCATGGCAGCATCCAGGCAGGCATGGTGCAGGAGGAACTGAGAGTTGAACATCTTCATCTGAAGGCTGCTAGCAGAATATTCACTTCCAGGCAGCTAGGATGAGGGTCTTAAAGCCCACACCCACAGTGACAAACCTACTCCAGCAAGGCCACACCTCCAAATAGTGCCACTTCCTGGGCCAAGTATATACAAAGCATCACACTATCCCTACGTCACAACTGATTCTCCTAGAGTCACTCTGCCAGGCACTAGAGCTCATGCCTGTGATCCCAGGACTTGAGAGACTGAGTGTCAGGCAACCCTGGGTGACATAGTGAGCTTCAGGCCAGCCTGAGATATATAGGGAGACTTGGATGGGGTAGTGCGATTTATGGGTAATAAAATGAGTTTTCTAAAAGTGTACCACTGCATTTTAGACATGAGATCCCTGTCGTTTGAGGCCAACCTGGTCAACAAATCAAGCTCCAGGACAGCCAGTGCTACATAATGAGACTTTGTCTCAAATTAAATACCTCAGATTTAAGCCCCTAGTTTATGTATTCATAAGTTGTCTTTCAAGAATTGACGTTGTAAAACTTTTTGAGGGGCTTGGGGGATGCTTCATTTGACAAAGCATTTTGCGACAACCTAAATTTGATTCCCCATAACCATGTGAAGATGCTGGGCATAGTGGTACACACTTGCAGTCCCAGCCTTGGTGAGGCAGACAGCAGGATCCCTGAGGCTTGCTTGCTGCACGAGCCTGACATTTGGTCCCAGACTCTACCATGGAAGGTGAGAACCAGCTCTGAAAAGCTGCCTTCGACCTGCACATTCAAACTGTGATACACACGTGCACCCACATGTGTGCATGCACACACAATGGTAATAGATTTTTTTATTTCAGACTTTTAAATTTTCAAAATTTTAAAGTTTTAAACAAATTTTTAATTCGTATTTGTTTTGTGTGTGTGCGTGTGTGTGTATCTGTCAGTGTGTCTGGGCCACAGCACACTGTGGCTATCAGAGAAAAGCTTGGAGGACTTGATTAGTTCTCTCCTTCTACCACATAGGTCTGGGGAATGGATTCAGGTGGGCAGAATCTCAGGCATCTACCCACGAAGCCATCTCACAGCCCTGTGGTCTGTTCTTAGTATGTAATGTAATTGACATTTTCTCTCTTTCAGGCCATGGAACATCCTTTACTATTGACTGCAATGTCTGTTCTTGTTTTGCCGGCAATTTAGTGTGTTCCACCCGTCTGTGCCTCAGTGAGCACAGTTCAGAGGATGACCGTCGCACCTTCACAGGTAGCCATGGCATCCAGAGCCTGTCCTTGGGGGCACTCATTCTCTTCTAGGCAGTGTAGGCCCTGCCTTAACTGCAGATGCACATAGTACTTCAGTATTCCATCTGAGAGCACATACCTTCTTCCTGTTTGCAAAGGATCCACTGCACAGCCCTGTGAGGTAGTCTATGGTCCACGGAGTTCTAGTTTTGTTTCTCATCATGTTCTTTCTCAGGCATCTCTTGTCATCCACTGATTTGCACAGGCTCCCACAAACAAGATTCAGGAAACCCCCCAAGCTAGACTTCAGTGATCTGATTTCTAAGTTTGATTTGCTAGGTCAGGAGAAGTGAGATTTGTTGATCCTACCTATAGCCCTATTTCTGCCTGGGTCTGTCTGCAGACACCTATTAAATAGCAATGAAAAGAACAAAGGAATGCCGAGTTGCAGAAAGTTAGCTTTTCAGAGCTTTACTGTCTTTAAAAATCTCTGTTAGAACGAGACATGGGGCCACGCACCTTAGAACCTAGCACTCAAGAGGCAGAGGCAAGCAGATATCTGAGTTTGACCCCAACCTGGTCTACATAGAGTTCCAGGTCAGCCAAGGATACATAGTAAGACCCTGTCTCATAAATAAATAAATAAATCCATGTCAGGGGTTGTGGGAGAGATTTGTTTTGTTTTTGTCTTTTTCCTGAGTTAATGTACGATTCCATTTCAGTATGATTTGTCAGTGGTTTGCCTTCATCAACACGTAGGGCAGGGACAGATGTCTTCATGTGAGGCTGTTTTCTCTCCTCAGGTCTGCCCTGTAACTGTGCAGATCAGTTTGTCCCAGTGTGTGCACAGAATGGACGCACCTACCCCAGTGCCTGCATCGCTCGCTGTGTGGGTCTCCAAGACCATCAGTTTGAGTTTGGACCTTGTATCTCCAAGGATCCCTGTAATCCTAACCTCTGCCCCAAAAGCCAAAGGTAGGCCATAAGTGACTTCTCTTTTTCAGCCAAAGACCAGTGCATTACAGAGTATCCACTGTGTATGTCCCACAGGATGAAAGCACAAAGTGGATTGAGAAGTAGTCTAGCTGGGCTTAGTGGCTCACTTGTAATCCCAGCACTTAGAGAATTGTGAGTTCAAGGTCATACTGTGCTACATGTTGCAATGTCTCAAGGGAAAAAGTGATCCCAGTCCTGCTAGCGTGGAGTCTGGAGACAGAGAGCTGCACAGAGCTGGCTGCACGCTGAGACGAGCAGTTAGTGCAGCTGGGTAGGGAAGGGCCTCAGGGTCTCCGATGCGACACTCAGCTGGATCTATGAGAAGCAGAGAGGAAAACTGGCATAGGTGAAAGCAGGCGGCCACAGGAGAGGGACAGGAGAGTGACTGCCAGGAGAGAGTAAGGACAGGGCAGGGAGCAAAGCAGCTGAGAAGTGGATGCGTTGTTGTTAGCCACCCATGGTTCTTCTGTTCGAGCATTCCTGTGGGAAGTAGATGTGAGGACTCTCAGAGTGCAGCTTCGGTGTTAGCTGCCGCTGTCGCTGTCGTTCTGCTTTGGACTCCCTTCTCTGTCATCTCATCAAGCCAGATGACAATGGCCTGGCCTTGGTGTCTTCTGCATGTGGGGACCCCAGGCAGGTGTGGCTGACCTAAATCAGTTTCTGGACCTAGGGTCTTCACCTCTGAGACTTGAGCAGGCCCCACCCAGACCCACAGCTCTATCCTGACGAGGGAGTCTGTGCAGAAAATTGCAGTCTTTGTCATGGAAACCCTGGCACAGAATGAGAGGGGAGGTTTCCTTATGTAACAAAGTGGCAAAGAGCCGGCTACTGTCTGTCAGAGCTCATGGTTCCAGTCTCACCTCTGCTGTGATAAAGCACCCTGAGCACAAACCCAGCTCTAAGAAGGGAAGGGCTTGTTCCAGGTGACAGTCCCCTATAGCAGAGAAGCCAGCACAGGAACCTAAAGCATTGGCCCACAAGTAGGAGTAGGATAGCTCTGTCCACACTTGCTCTGATTACACTGTTCAGGGCCCAGCTCATAAAGTGTTGCTGTCCACACAGGGCAATCAAGACAGTCTTTACAGACATGACCACAGGCCAACATGATACAGATAATTTCTCTCTCAAGGTGATTCTTAGTTGTGTCAGGCTGACAGTAAAACCAACCAGCACATCCATACAACAGAAGCAAAACTGAGAGTTACTGGGTGATACCCGAATAAAATTGACTTGGTTGTACATCTCTATCTTAGGATTTTAGTGCTGTGAACAGATACTATGACCAAGGTGTCTTATAAAGGACAACATTTAATTGGGGCTGGCTTACAGATTCAGAGTTCAGTTCATTATCATCAAGGTGGGAGCGTGGCAGCATCCAGGCAGGCATGGTGCAGGAGGAGCTGAGAGTTCTACATCTTCATCTGAAGGCTGCTAGCAGAATACTCACTTCCAGGCAGCTAGGATGAGGGTCTTAAAGCCCACGCCCACGGTGACACACCTACTCCAATAAGGCCACACCTCCAAATAGTGCCACTCCCTGGACTAAGCATGTTCAAACCATGACATTCCACCCCCTGGCCCCCATAGGGTTGTTCAAACACATGAGTCTTTGGGGGCCATACCTAGCCATAGCATAATAAGAAAAGTACATTTAGTCCAACTTTAAAAGTCTCCATTAGCCGGGCAGTGGTGGCGCACGCCTTTAATCCCAGCACTTGGGAGGCAGAGGCAGGTGGATTTCTGAGTTCAAGGCCAGCCTGGTCTACAGAGTGAGTTCCAGGACAGCCAGGGCTACACAGAGAAACCCTGTCTGGAGAAAACAAAAAACAAAAAACAAAATCAAAAAAAGTCTCCATAGTCTAGAGAAGTATCAACAATGTTAAAAGTCCAAAGTTCAAAGTCCCTTCTGAGATTCATCCAATCAGTTAACTGTAATCCCCAGAGCAAGACAGGGAACCAGCTGGGCAAACTCCAAGTCTGCATCTCTTTGTTGTCAAAGCAGTCTTCAGATCTCCATTTCTTTTTTCATCTTTGTTGACTGCAAACTTCTTTCTCCTGGGCTGGTTCCACTCCCTGTTGGCAGCTTTCCTCAGCAGATAGCCCACAGCTCTGCCATCTAGAACATCTTGGGGTCTCCAAGGCAACTTCTTGTTACAGCTTCTTGTTTCAATGTCTGGGATCTACACATGATCTTTTGGGCTCCTCCAAAGGGCTGGCCTCTCTTCTCCAGCTCTGCCCTCTGTAGCACTCTGACCTCAGGTTGATCTACTCCACTGCTGCTGCTGTTCTTGGTGATCATGCCATGAAACTAGCATCTCCAACGTGCTGGGGTCTTCTGCTGCCAGTAGGCTTCACCAATAACCTCTAATAGGCTCTCTTCATGGTGCCAAGCCTCAACTCCTTTGCATGACCCCTTCAGTCCTGGGCCATGAACTGCAGCTGGAGCAGCACCTTCACCAATGGTCTTCTGTGGCCTCTCACAGTGCCAAGCCTCAGCTGCACTTCACGACCCTTTCATGCATTCAAAACCTGTACCACCTGGGTGACTCTTACGCATTACCAAGTACAGCTGCAGCACGAAGTACAACCTTAGCTATCTCTGGAACACAGCTTCTTGGTACTCTCAGAAAACACTTTCCAGAAGATTTCACCTCAGTGATGTTGGTCTCTTCTTAATCACAGCTAATTTCTTGGCTCCAGCTAACCAGCATCAATTATCCCAGTAGTCCTTTCTATTTTTCACCCTAAAGCCAGAGCCACACGGCCAAAGCTG
>NW_021604644.1:5282262-5290295 GCF_004785775.1 Grammomys surdaster | reverse complement strand
CTGTTTTCTGGCGTCCTCTCTGCCTAACCTTGGCTTTTCTGTAACTTGCTCTGTAGATTGACCTGAACGCAGAGGTCTGCATGGTTCTATCTCCTGAATGCTGGATTAAAGGTGTGTACTACCAAGCCTAGATCTAAACTCAGCTGGGTAGGATCTTGCCCCAAAATCCCACTCCCTTAATCTGTTATCTGCATGAACACAGGATTCAGCTCCATTTCACTTCCTGGTGCCCCTTTAATACTCGAACTGTATATTTTATATTTTTCCTTTCTAAACTTGTTGCACTTGTTCAAAATGCTCTTCAAAAGACTTAACCAGAGAACAAAGTCTCTGCTGGGCTCTTTTAAGACTTCTTTTGTTAATGCAATTAATCTGAGTCTGCAATTAATCTGCCTAAGCGTAAGGCAGACTCGTCAGACAAGGGCAAAAGAAGCCACATTCTTCACCAAAATATCATAAAAACAATCTCTAGGCCACATACTGAAATTCTTCTCCTCTCAAACCTCTTAGGCCAGGTCTGCACAGTTCAGATCACTCACAGCAATAATGTCTTCCGTATTCCTACTAGGATGGCTCATTAAGCCCCACTTAAAGCATTCCATGGCTTTCTAAATCCATAGTCCCAAAATCCAGATTCTTCCAAACAAAAGCATGGTCAGGCCTATCTCAGCAATACCCCAGTCCCCGGTACCTACTTCTGTCTTAGTTAGGGTTTTACTGCTGTGAACAGATACTATGACCAACGCAAGTCTTATAAAGGACAACATTTAATTAATTGGAGCTGGCTTACAGGGTCAGAGGTTCAGTCAAGTGGGAGCATGGCAGCATCCAGGCAGGCATGGTGCAGGAGGAGCTGAGAGTTCTACATCTTCATCTGAAGGCTGCTAGCAGAATACTCACTTCCAGGCAGCTAGGATGAGGGTCTTAAAGCCCACACCCACAGTGACACACCTACTCCACCAAGGCCACACCTCCAAATAGTGCCACTCCCTGTGCCAAGCATATTCAAACTATGACAGTCTCCAAGTAGAGAGACCTTTTTGGATATAATGACAATATAAAAGTTTTAAGAATTCAGCTACATGAGAATCACATTTTTTTTTTGCACGATAACTTATGACAAATTGGGAAGAATGTCATGGAGAAAGAGCCCTAACAAATCAGTGTGAAGAATGTCAACTGAATGTGAAAACAGGTGAGAGCGCCATCATAGCCTCATGAAAACCATGGGCCAAGGAAGTAAACACGGAAGAAGTAGCCATGGTTCTTAAACACGGTGGGGGTGGGGCGTTTCTTTGTTAAAGATTAAGTGATTCTAACTATTGTATACAAATCACCAAAATTCAGTTCTTTCATGTGGTAGAAAATGAAGCGTGGTCAGCATGGTCAGCAGGTGGTCCTCAGTGGTCACTCCTTACAGACTTGGGATTCTCTTGCAGTGACTCTACCATCTCTACAATGTCACAGACCTTTATCCACCCCACTGCTGGCTAGGAGCTAGGAGCAGGGTGCTGGAGGGTTCTCTTGAGGGCCTTGATGAGCCACCTGAAGAGGTTCCATTATAGTTACTATTGCCAGCCACATGCCACTATCTAGAACTCAAGTCAGTTGGCCCAGCCAGCTACCAGGGAGAGCAAAGAATGCAGTGTATATATTAGCCATAAAAGATTAAGTGATTTTGACAAATGTACAGCAGTTAGCACCTTTAACCTTCACCGTATTGCCAGAAATAAAAATTAAATTAAAACTATAATTGTGTGTCACTTCACATCTATTGGATTGGCAAAGATAAAAAAATTGATAATATAAATTTAGAAAATAGATGGTATCATACAAGAGGGACTGGAAGAAGGCTAGTACTTTCTTTCTGGGAAGCAATTAGGCCTGAATCTGTTTTGTTATTGTAAAAGTATGTGTGGATGAGTGTTGTGTCTGTGTGAATGTCTATTTACCATGTGCATGTGGTGCCCTCAGATGCCAGAGGAGGGCACTAGAGCCCTAGAATTGAAGTTACAGGCAGTTATGAGCTGCCGTGTGGATGCTGGGAATCAAACCTGACTGCTCTGAAAGAGACATGTCTGTCAACCACTGAGCCAGCTCTCCAGCCCCCGAGCCAGTTTTCAGTGCATGAACCTAGGCTGAGTGGTAGAGTAACTTGCCTAGCAAAGGGAACAGTCCCTTTGGATCAGTATATATACACGGGTTCTTACCTGCACACAGCATTTCTGCGAGAATTCGAAGGAATAGCTAAGAAAGGGAGCTGGGTGGCTAGGACATGAGCTGTGGAAGGAGGGACTGACTTTGCACAATACGTCATTATAGCTTTTCGTTTTGTCCATGGGTTTGTGTCATCTCTTCAAAGCAATAGTTGTGGGGGGTTGGTTTGTTTCTGTCTTCCTTTTCTTTTCCTTTCTTTTCTTTTCTTTTCTCTTCTTTTCTTTTCTCTTTTTTGGTTTTTCAGGACAGGGTTTCTCTGTGTAGCCCTGGCTGTCCTGGAACTCACTCTGTAGACCAGGCTGGCCTCGAACTCAGAAATCCACCTGCCTCTACCTCCCAAGTGCTAGTGCTGGGGATTAACGGTGTGCACCACCACTGCCTGGCCCTGTCTTTATTTTCTTAAGAAACAGTTATATTCCCTGAAATACATACTGATAAACCAGACATTTTTCTAAGTATTAGGACATGACGAGATGAGACAGGCCATCACTGCATTATTTTCTTAAATTTACCCTCCAGATTCTCAGCCTTTTCCTGGGATCCTCTTACTTCCTTTTCTTAAAAATCCATGTGTGTGTGTGTGTATATATATATGTATGTTTGTATGTGTATGTGTGTACAGTGTCTGAGTATGAGTATCTGTGCTGTGTATGTGAGTGTAGGCATGCATGCCACAGAACAGTTTTCAGGAGTTGGTCTGGCCTCCTACCTCGTCTGAGACAAGGTCTGTCTCAGTGCCTCTGCACTGTATCTTATCAGGTACTCTGGGGAAGTCCACTGCCTGCCTCCCCTCTGCAGGCAGAGGGTTGGGATTAGAAGTGTGTGCTTCCGCATTTGGCTTGATCACTTGTTCCTCCCTACATGACCAAGTTTCCTCCGGTACCCCTGGTTGTACCGCCTTCCTTGTTAGGTCACTAGAAGGTCTTGCTTCTGTGGCCTCCCCTCAGCTCATAAGCACCCAGCAGCAACCCCCATCCAATAGGTACAGAAAGCTGAGGTTTAGTATAAAACGTGAAGCCTTTCTTAAGATAGACTTATGTTAATCAAGCTAAAAATTAAGTACTTAGCTAGGCGAGATAGAGTACACCTTTAATCCCACATCCAGGAAGTAGGCAGATCATTGTGAGTTCAATGACAGCCTGGTCTATATAGTAAGTTCCAGGCCAGCTAGGGCTATGTGAGACCTTGCCTTAAAAAAATAAAGCATCTGAAAATGGTCTGTGGTTCTTAACTGTGCTCCAGTGTTGACCCCACCCACTCTTGGTCTCACACCAGGCACTCCTACTCCACACCCGAGTCCTAGGCTTTTACCCTTCGATTACCACCCCTACCTACCCCAGATCATCCCTCCCCACCCCCACATCCTGGAATATCACCTCATGTTTGTGGCTCCTCCCTCAGCCTAGCCTGCTTCTGCTCTCCTTACCCACCAAGTTCCAGTTAGAATGCCATCTTCCATGTGTGCCCAGGGCTCACCACTCAGCAACTAATTCCCTCTGAGCAGTGTGTCTGCCATTTTCTAGTCTGCCTGTCCTCTGCATGCAGTGCATTAACCCAGCCCTTTCCTCAGCTTCCTGTGCCACACCCAGGGCTTTGCTGCCCCAACCACAGTTCTTCCCTGCTTCCGGTCACCTGCTGTTTCCATCTCTTTCAGATGTGTGCCAAAACCACAAGTCTGCCTGACAACTTTTGATAAATTTGGGTGTAGCCAGTATGAGTGTGTGCCCAGACAGCTCACCTGTGACCAGGCCCGAGACCCTGCGTGTGACACAGATCACGTGGAGCACAACAACCTCTGCACTTTGTACCAACGAGGAAAAAGCCTGTCTTACAGAGGCCCTTGCCAGGTATGTGCGTTGTCTACCAAACCTAAGGGTATCAAGTTAGTTTATGACCTTTCCAGACAAGCAGAATGCAGCCCCGCTGAGAAAGGAGTGGTGTGGCTAACACTTGGCGTCAGTGTGTGCCTCTGAGGAGGAGTGTAGAAGCTGCCAGACACTGGCTTTGTAGAGCCTAGTCCTAGGAAAAGACTTAAGGCTCACACTGGGTATGGTCACCACTCTCTATTGCTTCGAAGTTCTGTGACTGTCATAGAAAACAAATCAGGTCAGGCAGTGGTGTCACATGCCTTTGATCCCAGCACTTGGGAGGTTGAGGCAGGAAGAGATCTATGAGTTTGAAGCCAACCTGCTCTACAGAGTAAGTTTCAGGACAGGCTACACAGAGAAACCCTGTCTCAAAAATCAAAAAACAGAAAAAAAAAAAAAAGGAAGGAAGGAAAAAAATCAGGAAGAAAAGCAGTCTCCCCCTCTCCCCCCACCTTCTCCCACTGGTCTGAAGTGATATGAAACTCTCTAAGATTTGTTTTACATAGACCTAACTCAGTCTTTTAGGCTTGGAAGATCTGCTTCCACATTAAATACACTTAGGGGATAGCCTCCTCGGAGCTTCCTACTGACCTTCCTGATTCTGTGCTGACCCCTGTCCTGGGAGAGTCCCACCTTAGACCCCAGCCAGCATCACCTGCCTGCAGCCCACTAAAGCCTGACGTGCTCTTCGACCCATGTGGAGAAAATCCCTTCAGCTGGTCTGGCTACTGTTTTCTCTTGGAGCTGGTGTCCTGCTTACATAGACATCACGTGCTACACACACACCCACACCCTTCTCTTCATCCTTGCTCCCTCTCCTCAGCTAGGGTGTTTCTCAGGTATATCCCTAACTACCCAATAAGTCTAGACTATATCTCCCCTGCTCATCTCTCAGCCCATCCCTCCCTCCCCTTTTCCCATACCCAGCATGAAATGGTCAGGTCCCACCTTTTCATGAAGATCGGTCTTTTTGTTTAGACCTTCGTGATTACTAGAAGTGTTGGTGAAGGGATATTTTTATCTTGTATCAGTCTCAGTGGAATAAAAGCCTTTTCAATTGATCCTGTGACAACCTATTACTTAGTCCACCCCAGGACTTTAGAGAGTCCCCAAAACTTAAACCTGTGTCTTTTCACTTCCTGAAAATAGGGAGATCAGCTCTGTGCTCACAATTAGAAAGATGTACCATGGAAGTTTCCAGGCTAAAAGTTATTTGTCTTTCCTCAGCCTTTCTGCAGGACCACAGAGCCTGTTTGTGGGCACAATGGTGAGACGTACAGTAGTGTGTGTGCTGCCTACTCGGACCGTGTGGCAGTGGATTACTACGGGCCCTGCCAGGCTGTGGGGGTCCTCTCTGAATACAGTGCTGTGGCCGAGTGCGCTGCTGTGAAGTGTCCTTCCCTCTCAGCTATAGGCTGCAAACCCATCATTCCACCAGGTGAGCTGGAGGCCTCAGTCGGGCAGGGGTGGGACCAGAAAGATTTGCTGATCCACCCCGGAAAATGAACCATCGAGAAGAGACTTCACTGGTCTGTAGACACTGAAAAGTTGTGATGAAAGACTCAGCTGAGACAGAAAGGATGCCCATGGTACAGGCATCCTGGGATACAGTAGAAGATGCTGTCCCAAATGAAAAGGGACTCATATGCTGATGATTGTGAGCTAACTCCAAAGCCATGGGTTACCTTAGATAGACGGGCTCTGCCGACATCAGAGCAGCTCGGCAGTGGCTGGAGACCTGGCTCAGGGTAAGGGCACTTGTTCTCGTAGAAGACCTGGGTTCAATTTCTAGCACTAATGAGTTGGCTCACAACCATCTGTAACTCTAGTTCCGGAGGATCCTATGCCCTTTTCTGACCTCTTCTGCCACTGAGTGCACATATGGTTTACATACATACATACATACATACATACATACATACATACATACATGAAAGCACACATAAAATGAATAAATCTAATATAAAAATTAAAAAGAAAAACAACAGCATGGCAACTTTTTTCGAGCAAAATTTTATATCAGGTGTCAGTACATAAGCAGGTAAATAGCATTTAAATTAAAAATTTAGGATTGTGAATTAAATACATAGCATTTACTTATTCTTAAATGGCTGGACAATTAGTTATTAGTTAGATGGATAGTTAACATGTTTGATGAACACAAACACGTAATAGAGAGAAGCAGTGGTGGGGGTTGGGGGGTCACCTTATCTCAGCTGTGTGTCGGAACAGAGAGCTCCTTCACACAAACAGCTGTGAGCGTCAGTTTTCCAGGACAGTGTACCTTAAATGCATGCTCATCAGTGAGGCAGAGCGGAGGAGCCTTCACCCCAAGCCTGCTCAGTACAGGTTATTCTGGGTCTCCAAAGTCTCCATCTGTGAGCTCATCAAGGACTCACTGGGACCCGTTGTGTTCAGGGCAATATTCTAAGCACCAGGGACCCAGCAGCGAACAAAACAAAGCCCCTTCCCTCCTGGAGAGCATGTTCTAAGGGAGGAGACATAAGGTTCCCCAAGACCCAACTGTCCAATCAGAACTGCCTGATGAAGCTGAGTGAAGGGGTGGGGAGGGCCTGGTGGGAACTCTGTTAACTGTGGCCTAAGATGTGACTGTCTCAACCCTTGCCATGGTTTGTAAACAGGTTAAGGTAGTTTGAAATATATTACATGGGAAGCAAACACTCAGAAGCCCTGAAATTCCCTTATGCAGACAGAGAAACACAGAGAGGCACGGCACAAGCTGTGGCTCAGGACCAGAGTGGGAGATGAGAGGCAGGCAGACCTGTGTGCTGTTACTCCCCAGCCCCGCATCACCAGAGGACGGTGTTTGGAGGATGGATGACTTTGGTGATATTAGGATCCTGGGTTGGATGTTGAACACAGCTGAAAAATACAATCATCAGGAAGGCCACCTGGGACCTAGTCACCTCACCTGTAATTTTGGATTCTCCTTGTTTTAATTCTGAACACACAAAAATGGTTTTTGTTACAGGGGCTTGCTGCCCATTATGTGCTGGGATGTTACGGGTTTTATTTGACAAAGAAAAACTGGACACTATTGCTAAGGTAAGGTTGCTTCATAAGCCAGATACTATTAAAAGCCTATTGCTAAACTCGGGAATCCTCGAGAGCAGGATGTATTGTCTCTGTGTATAGATAAACCAGGTCCCTAGACTCGCACAATCAATAAATCAGGGGTTGGTACCCCCGTGACCTGTGCTCTCTCCTGCTATGCCGTTTCTTAGAAAGCCCCTGCCAGCTCAGAGAGCATGGTCAAAGCCACTTGGCCAACAGTAGTAGAAACCCAGATGGTCTGCACCCCACCTCATCACAGCACCCATCCTGTCCTCCAAGGAGCCGCCTTCCTTCTCTGTTCATCTTTCCATTTCCTGTTGCTCTCTTTTGGGAAGCCAGAACCCTAGTGATGCAACAGGAAACACTTGCCACTGCCAGAGCATCCTTCCTGTCTTTACTGAGACCTGTGTTCCCACAGGACTGTTTCCCTGTGCTCTCCTGTTCTAAGCACTCACTCTGAGAAGTGCTGATGAGGCTGGAGATCCCTCAGTTGGATGCTTTCCTTAGTCACTCTGCCTTGTGTTTACAGTCAGTCTCTCTCTCATTCAGCTAGACTGCCTGGCAAGCATGCCCCAGGACCCTATCTCTGCCTCAGTGCTGAGATTACAAGTATGTCCCACCACACAGACAACATTTACATTTTGATGTGAGGTCTGTGACTCCAGCTTAGGTCCTTCCTCAGCAAGCTCCTGACCAATGAGAGACTGTGTCTTAAAAACAATGTGAGCCACTCAGTCCCTAAGTGCTCCTGTGCTTACTGCTCTTTCAGAGGACTCAGATGCAGGTCCGGGGCCCACACCAGGCAGCTTACAGCCACATGCAACACCAGCCTCCATGGTGCCTGCACATGCATACAATACCCTTACAAAAGAC
>NW_021604644.1:5257423-5282252 GCF_004785775.1 Grammomys surdaster | reverse complement strand
CTTCCTGAGGTCCTCAGTTCAATTCCCAGCAACCACATGGTGGCTCACAGCCATCTGTAATGGGATCTAATGCCCTCTTCTACTATGTCGGGAGGCAGCTACAGTGCACTCATGTACAGAAAAGGAACAAATCTTTAAAAAAAAAAAAAGACGAAAAAGTTCAAGACCATCCTTGGTTACCTGGGACCCTATTTCAAACACAAAAAGAACCTAAATAAATAAACAGCACTTTCGAGCTAGGATCATGAATTTAAAGCTAGCTTGGTCTACATAGCAAGGCCCCGCTCCAAAAAAAAAAATAAGTACCTCTACTCTACTTAAGATAGAGTAGCCTAGGCAGCAGAGATCCATTCCAGGCCCTGGAATGTCTTCCAGGTGACAAACAAGAAGCCAATAACAGTTCTGGAGATTCTTCAGAAGATCCGCATGCACGTGTCTGTGCCACAGTGTGACGTGTTTGGATACTTGAGCATCGAATCAGAAATTGTGATCCTGATTATTCCTGTGGACCATTATCCAAAAGCTTTGCAGGTGAGAGTCGGCACACTGTGCAGCCATCTTGCCAGTGTAGAGTTTGGCGGACTTACAGTGGACAGGAGACTACGGGGTAAGGAAGTAGGAGCACCTCGGAAGTTGGAGAGGGCAGGGGGAAAGGGCAAGCCAGCCTCTGAATGTCTGGAGTCTGGGCACACTAAGTCTCACCATTGTGCAGATGAGGCCACCAAGGCCTGAAGAGTAGGGCACTGGCAGGGGGCATGCAGTGACCAAGCCAAAGCCTCCGGTATCTCTGGAGGAGGGTCCATCAGAGACAGTTTCAAGGGCCCAAGTTTTCTTCTTTACTGGTGGATCAGGAGGCCATGGAACCTCACTGGTGTAGGCCCAGGTTTCATCTGAAAGTATCGAGGACTCAAGGGTGGGTGAATGGAAGCAGTTCCAGCTGCCTCCGTCCAAGCCTGTTTGTGTCCTCACATTTAAAGCAGAAGTAAAAGCGTCTCCTGTGGCTGTGTCTGGTAGATAGGCGGTGTGTGGTATGCTATAGTGCAAAGCCAAAATGGCTGACTGACGAGCGCAGTGACGTTGCAGTTTCTAATTTCCATTAATGCACTTGTATGTGTGTAATCAGTCAAGACCATAGTTACCAGTAACTGACTGCAACAATAAGGGCAGAGGGAAGCAGAGTGCCTCTGTGGCCATTCTCTGACATGGGCCAGGAACTTGTTGCCTGGCCCTGTTCGAGGTTCTGAGGTTTTATATTGAAAGGATCTTTTCCTTTGCAGATTGAGGCCTGCAATAAGGAGGCAGAGAAAATCGAGTCCCTCATCAACTCCGACAGCCCCACGCTGGCGTCCCACGTCCCGCTCTCCGCACTCATCATTTCCCAAGCGCAGGTCTCCAGCCGTCTCCCGTCGTCCGCTGTGGTAAGCGGGCCTCCTGTCCACTCCTTGCTCCTCTTCCTCAGCCTGGGCCTCGCCATGCACTTGCTCCGGACGTGTCCCTGACCACCCACAAAACTGCAAAGCCTTCCTCGACCCAGCCATCCCACCTTGTGAAAGACATTCAGGACTGCTAGCTGGTGACCAACCGAAAGCATGTCACCTCTTAGCACCACACAGTATTTTTTTAATCTGCCTATATTAGGGGGTTTGCCTTGGTTTTTAAAATGGTAAGTTAGACTCTCCCAATATAATGGAAGACGATGCCTCTTACTGGTGGATCACTGGCCAGTTTACATTTGCTCAGTAGATGGCTCCCCTTCCCCAAAGCAAATTTACCATCACTAACCAATGACATGGTCACTTTATAGGAGGAGCCCCTTTTGTCGTCGGGTTCGTGCCCTAGTCTCCTCAGTTCCTGTTAGTGCCGATGCTGCGCTGACGTGTGCTTGTTTGTGTGTCTAGAAACTGAGGGCTCAGTGAAAAGCCACTGCCGTGACAGAGTGGAAGGAGAGAAAATCTGTTAAAATTATCATTAGCTCATCAGGCTGACTCCACAGAAATTTAAGGCAGGACTCTGTGCTTAGCAAAAGCAAGACGACCAAGTGACACTCATGTGCCTGTCTGACAAGTGGCCCTCTTAGTAGTTGCCATTTGTGTCTGTGAATGGGAGTGGCCCCACAGCATCCAGGCATCTGGGTCATGCCACTTTGTGTTAGCCAGATACACTCGTCAGTACTCACCAAGTTCACAGGTTTAAAGATCAGACTTTAAACCAATTGCTGCTACTATGTAATTGCCAAAAAGTAAGATAATTAGTAGTTCATGTAAATAGTACATGATTTTAACTTTATTATGAAGGTGAATAGCCATATTTGTAAAATGACAATCATGTGTGTTAGTCCCGTACTTTTCCGTTCATGAAGACACATCTGCTTTTGTAATGTGCACAGTGTGGATAAGTGTGTGTCTGACTTTCCTTTTATATAGCATTATAAAGAATGTGGTTTATATATTTAAAATGTCAAGCTAAATATTAAAATGTTTGCATGTTGTCTAAGAAATTGGATACTTTGAATGTTTTACAGTTTGAAATAAGCTCTTAATGTAATACTTCCTGTTTGTATGCACCTGAACTTAGATTTTACATGAAGTATTTTTCAGTGTTATATATACCCTCTGAAATATAGCAATATGCTTATTATACCAAAATGTTGTTGAAAAGTAGGCACTTAATGCTTTCAGAGGATCTCAGTGCTGATATTGATGTACCTCTGTCACAGTTGCCTATTTCTGTCTAAATGTTTTCAACATACTAGACTATATTGTATGTATATTCTATATATAGTATACAGCAGTATACTAGAAAGCTTTCTATTTTAATAAAAGTAATTTTATATGATCATGTGTACTTCAGGCAATGTGACCATTCAGAATGAAACAGTTCCTCACCCTTGACTGAGCTTTGACTTCACTGTGCAGTGAGAGGTCCTGGAGTGACATCATCCAAGCCAAGGCCTGTCTGTAGGAGAGTAAAGCGTGCACCCAACACCCAGGCACGGCCAGAGAGCAGAGTCCAGTGCAGACCGAAGCTTCCAAGACAGGAACAGACAAGCAGGTGTATTCCCTTGGCCTCGTGTTCCAGCTCCAGGTTCCATCTGAGGACGGAAGACTGTGCAGTGTGGGGATGCAGGGTCTCCTGCTGAGGGCCTGCTCAAGCCCATCACTTACTTAGGATAAGCACACCAATCCTGTCATGTCCCTGCCCACCATAGCTGCAGCTCTCCTCAATGCTGTCCTACTGCTGTGTCCTTACAGAAGGGAGAAAGACCCAGAGCCACAACTGTCCCTGAAGTCTCTACTCCCAAGTGCCAGTCATTTCTACTACATTTTAGTGGTCAGAGAAAGTCACATGACTGTTCCTGAGCAAAATTTCTGGGTGGGAATATAAAGGATTCCTGTGGTGGTGGTGTGGTGTCTGTCTTGGGGAGAGGTGATGAGTATTTTGAATGATGCCGTCCTCATGAGGACAGACGAGCCAGGATGACCGGGTTTCTAGTAGAAGGGTGGGTATAGTATGCTACGGCCTGGAAGTCAAGTTGGTGAGGGAATATATGAATGGAAAGATCTAAAATTAATTGTGCGCTGGGACTATAATCACAAGAACCCCCGAATGGTGATAGAGTCAGGTTAGCTTGGGGGATAATGTCCTCAAAGGTCCTGATGTGGACATCCAATTGCCTCGTGCTCAGATCATAATGGCTTCCCAGCCACCAAGCAAGTGGAGCTCTTGCTGGAACCCCACCCCTACCCCAGCAGTGATCTTGAGATCCACAGGCAGAGAAGTAAGCTGAGGAGAGATTCCTGTGCCCTGGAGCTTACCCAAGCAGGGAACACTTGTGAATGCAGGGGAAAAGCATTCTGCAGGAGGAAGACAGGTTGGCTGAGGTAATGGTATGAGAAGGGCCTGCCTTCCATCTGTAGCTTGGGTGATGCAGTCATGTTGGCAGACCTCCAGTGTTCTAGCATGAGGTTAGGTGGCAAGAGCCACAGGGAGCCCCTTCTCTCAGCAGTGGCTTCTGTGGGTAAGAACTGTTTCTCAGAACCATCTCCATATCCATCCTCGTTTCTCTGTGGCCGACAGGATCAAGCTCCCACACTAGTCATTGGCCAGGGCGAGCCAGGGCCATAACTGGCTTAGTTAAGGGACTGTCCTGCTGCTGTTAGAACCAACACACACTCTCGGTGTAGGTGAGCTCGATGGGAAAGAGCTGGTGCTCTGGCTACAAGCCTCACTCACTTCAGTACACAACCTGCTTCTGGGTTTGTCTCTGCAGTTTCTGCTTGTTAGAGTCTTAATACGAAAACACTAGTTTTTCCAAGAAAGCGTGACCATTCTGGCTTTACTGTGTGCACCTCCGCCTCCAGCCAGTTAGTAGACTCTCCACACCTATCCCATTCAGAATTGCATTCAATACCATCCTCCATTTAGACAGCCTGGCTTCATTCCTCCAGTCTCTGCCCCACCTGGAAGACACTCAGAGGCCCTGTACAGTTGTCCCCTGAGATGGAACAGCTTGTGTTTTGTGTCTCACCTTTCACTGGGAGAACTGTCACATGATAAATGATGAAGAAGAATCAAGATTCCTGACCCATTTCCTCAAGGCTGTCCAAGGATGCTTGTCATCTAAGCACAGTGCCAAACGTTCTAAGTGAATTCTCTCATGAGATTCTCCTACACAGTGTTTCTAATACCACACAGTTAATCCAAGTAAGAGTTTACGTTAGGGGCATAGAGAGATGCTGAGAGGTTAAGAACACTTACAGCTCTTACAGAAGGCCCAGGTCCAGGTCCAGCAACAACATGGTGTCTTGTAACAATCTCTTTAACTCCAGGTCCAGGGTGGCAAGGCCTCCTTCTAACCTCTGTGAACTCCTGTACACATGTGGTACACACTCAGGCACACACACATACACATATAAAATAAATGTTTTTTTTTAAGAAAACTTCTCCTCAGGTACCTAAGGAATGCTGGGAGTAGGAAAAATAGTCTTCCCCAGGCAGACGCACATCAACTGGTTATCCCATACCAAATTGTCAGCCCTGAAAACATACATACATGTAACATTATACAGACCGAGCAAGGTTGTATTTTAGAATGTATGTGATACACATATACATATGTGCATATGATAACATACACTGAATAATAACACATTGAATTGCATGTAGTAACAACAATGAAAAAAGAGGCCATGGGCTCAGAAGAGGTGGCCCTATGCCTGGGCAGCACAGGAGAGCTGACCCTGGATGGTGTTGACCATGGCAGAGCTGGAGGGCTGACCAGTTTAACTTCCCCCCAGGCTCAGATCCAGGAACTTGAGTTATTCCACCCCAATATCTACCCCAGCTCTGATCTGCTGGAGTGTGTGAGGGGACTGGTCCTCTAGAACCACAGCCACAGGATCACCACAACACAGGGCTACAACAGGACATCTGAGAAGAGTCTCAGTGAGGATCCTGTATTCGAAGTGTAGCAGAAGCCAGACCCAGAACCAATGACTCACTGAGATGAACAGTTCTTTGCAAGTAAAGCTGTGTGGACAAAAGAGTACACTGCAGCTTCCGTGGTGAGAATGTTTTTTGTTTGTTTTCTTTTGGTGGGGAGGTTGCAAGGGTGGAGAGAGGATGTGGAGGGGCAGGGAGATGAATGGGATTGGGGTGATGTGAAATTCACAAAGAATAAATGTTTATTTTTAAAGTCCATGAATTTGAAAGAGAACAAGGAGCAAGGAGAGGTGTGTGAAGGGTGGGAGGGGAAAGGGGAAGGAAGAAATGATGTAATTATACTCTCAAAAATTAAAAAAAATAAAGGCTTTTAAACTAATAACAATTTATGATATAAAAATGAGAAATGAAGGAAATAATCCATTGTCTTAACCTTCCAAAAATAAGAATCAAATGATGTAAAAAAAATTAACAAATTTAACATACTAGTTAAATATATAAACCAACGTCCTTTTAAAAGAAGACTTGACCTTAACCTTACTAAGTTGATGAGAGTCGGGAATTGAATTCTATTTCCTGTCAGAACAGGTGTTCCAAGCCATGATTCTCTGAGGTTGCACAGCTGGATGAAAGCAGACAAAGCCATTTTGAACCGAGTCTAACTCAGAGCTTACGTTCACCTTGTGCCATCCTTTCCCTCCAGGTGCAGCTTGGTTACAGCCCAGGTTCTCTAGCAATAATAATAAAAAGCGACGGCAAGCATGCCCGGCAGGATGCTCAAGGCCTTAGGCTGCATCCTGAAGTGTCACCAGTCAGGATAATGATGATGAAATGTAGCAACGTAATGAGATTCTCTGCCATCAGCTTCAACCCTTTGTCCGTTACGGTGAGTATTTTCCCTTCCCAAAGCTCAGCAGATCAAGAACCAAAGCTGAAAGCTATGCCTAGAGTACAGCTTATCTCATAAGCCACAGTCTGAGGGAGAATTCCCAAAGACACAAGAGCTTAGACACTGAGACCAGGACGAGTTGTGTCTGCAGGAGACTGGGAAAATAAGAGAGAAGCGAAAATCCCCCTTTTGAGAAGGGGGCTGCTGCAGTGTAGCTTAGTGGCAAAGGGCTTTTTTATTCTGTGTAAGACCCTGTGTTCTAGCCTCAATACTGAAACAAGGTGTGTGTGTGTGTGTGTGTGTGTGTGTGTGTGTGGTGGGTTGTGCTTGGTGGTGGGGGTGGAGGTGTTGTGGGAGGAATATGTGTATGGTGTGTGTGTGTGTGTGTGATGTATGTGGTATGTATGTGTGCCTGTGTAATGTGTATAGGGTGTGTGTTTTGTATGTATGTATGTGATAGGTATATTTTGCATATGTATTGTGGTGTGGAATGTGTATATATGTGCATGTGATGTTTGTAGGGTTTGTATGTGGTATGTGTGTTCTTTATATGTATGTTTGTAGTGTGTATGTGTAGTGTGTGTATGTGTATGTGATGAGCATGGGGTGTGTGGTGTGAGATGTGTTTGTAGTGTAATTGTGTGTGTGATATATATGGTATGGATGTATGATATATGTGTGTTCTGTGTGTTTTGTGTATGTGATGTGTATGGGGCATGTATATAATGTGTGTGTGTTCTCTGTGTGTATATGTGTGTGTGTGTGATGTGGTTTTGTATGTGTTGCCAGTTGTGGGCATACACATCTATAATGCCGTTGTATGGGAAATAGGGGCAGGAGGTTCAGAAGTTCAAGGTCATCTCTGGCTCCATGTAGAGTTAAGGACACCTGAGACCCTCTCTTAAAACCAAAACCAGAATGGAAGAAAGAAAAAGACAATGAAAAAGAAAAGAAGGGGGTGGCAGCTGTTAGCTGGATTCAATTGCTTAGCAGTGGAAGAGTCCATGTAAATGCAACTGAGGCCTGACAGTAATGGGCGGGAACGTGTCCTGTCCTCTTTCTGGTTCTGATTTGAGGGCAGGACCTAGGCTCCTTCAACCCAGGCTCCCACTGGAGAACTCGGGTCTGGAGGAGCTGACTCTAAGGTATGTCAAGGAAAGATTCTGAGCTACTGGAATATTTTCTCCAAAGGAACTGAAGTCGATGTGACCGAGTTCCCTTGAATGGACACATCAGATGTCATCAGCAATGAGAATCTAAGCAGTGGAATCTGGTTTCCTCCATACAAAGACATTTGCCCCTCATGCAGCAAAGCCTTGACTTTGATGGACACCTGAGAGTGTCTGTGTATAAGAGCTCAGTCAGCTTGTTCGTTGGTTGGTTAGTTGGTTGGTTGGTTGGTTGGTTGGTTGGTTGGTTGGTTCTGTTTCTTTCTTTGTTTTTGAGACAGAATCACTCCATCAGGCTGGTCTTGAACTTGAATTCTCCTGCCTCAGCCTCAGGGGTCTGAAGTTGCAGGTGTAGTAAGAGCTCTGCAACTACTTCACGGAGTGTTAAGAAATGCTCCAAGTATCCAGGCCTGGTGGTACACACCTTTAATTGCAGCACTCAGGAGGCAGAGGCAGGAGTTCGAGGCCAGCCTCCTCTACAGAGTGAGTTCCAAGACAACCAGGACTACACAGAGAAACTCTGTCTTTAAAAAAGGAAGGGAGGGAGGGGATGGAGGACAGGGAGGGAGGATAGAGGGGAGGAGGGAGGAGAAGGGGGAAGAGGGAGATGGAGATCTCCAAGTACCACTATATCCCTTCTACAGAAGAGGTGAAGGTAGAGAACATGGTGAAGCCCCAGCACAGGGGTCAGAGTCACAGTGGGCAGTAGGTCAATCTGGTCACAGCAAAACCAACTTCAACCCACACTCAACAATGCCAACGGTCCAGCTATTATTCATTTGTAAATACCTGTTTTAATTTTGCATTTCAGTGTTCTAAGAGAATTTTTTTATTTTCAGTATGATTTAAAACTTTCAGTTAAAAATGATGGGGGGGGGGAGCCCGCAGATAGCCCAGTGGGGGACACTGCTTGTTGTCAAGCTTGACTGTCTGAGTTCAGTCACAGAGTCCCCATGGTTGGAGGAAACCAGCTTCAGCAAGTTGTCTCCAGACATCCAACTTTAACCGGCAGTGATGCATGCACCTCCCAGCACGCATATGCGCACACGCACACTCGAATTAATTCTTTTTCATTTGAGTTGACAACCAGGAAGTGGCACCTGAGTAGAGAAGGCAGGTCACTGGGGGTGTGACCTTTGGAACTTCCCAGCCCCTTCCTGCTGCTATTCCTCCCCACTTCCTATCTTCTGCTTTGCATGGCTTCTCCACCCACAATGGATTGAAGGCTTTGAAACTGAGACCAAAATAAACAGTTCCTCTCTACACTGTCTTCTCAGGAATTTTGGTCACAGAGATACATGACCATCTCTTTTACAGAGGGGGAAACTGAGTCAACTCACTTGTTTCCGTCCATACATTGTTCCACAGAGTTCCTTTTTGGTTTTTGTCTTGTTTGCTGCTTTGGGGGGTTTTTCTTTGGGGGGGAGTTGGTTGGTTGTTTTTGAGTCAGGGTTTCACTATGTAGCCCTGGTTGACCTGGAATTCACTTACATATACCAGGCTGGCCTTGAGGTGTCTGTCCCACTCCCTGCTCAGGCTCTGACTCCTCACAGTGTTTGCTCTTCCTCCTGTTGCCTCAACCTTCCTAGTCACAGAGCATTGAGGAGTTTGCATACCCTCAAACTTAAAAGAATAAGCCCTTCTTTGAAGACCTAAGTTGCTTCTTATCAAGTATTCTGTCACGCTAGTGAAGGTTTTCAAATGTATCAAAACCAAGCTCTACGCCAGTAAAGGTCAATGCTACAAACCATAAGTAACTTTGGGGGTTTTGGGGTTTGGTTTGGTTTGGTTTGGTTTGGTTTGGTTTGGTTTCGGTTTGTTTTTGTTTGTTTTGCTGTATACAGTAATAGTCTTCTGAGCTTATTGGAAAAGGAAAAAAGTTAAAAGATACATGTTAGATGGCCTGGGCTGGGGACAGACAGTTCAGCTCAGAGGTGGCTTGCCTAACCTGTGCAAGGCCCTAGGTCCACGTCAGTACTACAATAAACAAACAAACCAAGCTAGAATGCTGCACTACTGTCAAAAAACATATAATTCACAGAAGAAATGTGAACACACACACATAGAGAGAGAGAAAGAGTGCGATCTGGGGTGGGTGGGGTCAATTTATCAAGATGACAAAAGTCATAAATGTTAATGTTCAAATAAAAAGGTCCAAAGTGTATGAAGCAAACGGATAGAATCTCTGTCCCCCTCTTACAGTTTGAGATATGAGGTCCCAGCTGTCCTGCTGCCATGCCTTGACTCTGCCATCATGAACAATAATCCTCTGTAAACTCAGTTAACTGTTGTCTTTTATAGGCCACCTTGATTACCCGTAGTATCATAGCAATAGAACAGTAGCTAATTCCGATGCTGAACCGGAGGGGAACTTGTCTGGGGTTAAGGGAAAACTTAAAGCTAGTCAGAAGATCCTGCAAGGGACTGGGACTGAGATAATGTTGCTGGGTGCTTAGTTAAACACACCTTTGCCTCTATTCAAACCTAAACTTCATGGAAGAATCCTAAGATGGACTGGGGACCGGAGATTGTCATGGACGGCTTCCTTCTTCCCAGTGTGACCCATTGATTCAGTCTCCTGTTTCTGTGTTGTGTGGCTGGGAATATCTTCCTTTCATCTTAGTCCAGGTGCTTCATTAATCTGTCAGCCTTGCTTTCCTGACTATGAACAGAGGACACTGTTGAGCCACCAACACACAAGGCTGAAAGCCTGCCGTTTTTATAGTATTCTGGGCATTACACCGACAAGAAGAATCAGTGCACCTCACCAGGCACTTCTGCTGTTTGCTCTTCTCTTCCTGGAGAGGCGGGGAGAGCCTCAGAGCAAACACATGCTTGTACGGAGGTCATTGCGACTGGAAAGTCCTCTTTCTGCTTTTCACAAAGAAGACGTAGAGAGAAGAAAAAAAAAAAATTCCGGAGCAACAGGTTAATCGCACTAATAAAAACAAGGAAGAAGCAGAGAGAACCACAGGCTCACTCTTCTTGCTAGATCATAATCAGAGCTCCAGTACCAGAACCAGAACTGACAAGCCTCACAAGATAGTGGTAAATCTCGTTTGCTTAGTGAAGGGGGGAGGGGGCAAAGCTTCCCTAGGCTACACCTTAAGGCTCGAAGTTCTTAAATGAGACAAATCCAACAAAAACTGGAGTCGGAAGAATAAGGAGTACAAGGCCATCCTCAGCTACATGGCTAGTTTGACGTGAGGCCAGGCTAGGTAACAAAACAGAAATTGGGTTCATCACTCTTCTTGGTGCCTGATGTTTGGTATGGCTTGTCTCTTATCTGTCTGCTGGCTAAGGCATCGCCTTCCTTCCCAGCCGCCCAGCCCCCCTTAGTGGACATCAGTTTTGGCAGCTCGTAAATCTGTTTGGCGAACTACTGGCCTGCTGCTGGTAAAGCTGGCTCACAGAGCATACAGCACACCAACCATGGACGGCACTGACCAGAGCAGGAATCTAGCCTAGCCAGGACTCCAGCCCTCTCACCTTCTGAAGACACTTCTGAACACCGTGTACGTACAGCTGATGCTTGTCCTCTGCACACAGAAGATGAGTCCTCCGTGCTCAGCTGTTTCCTTATGGCCTTGTAGTTCTGGTTCCTCTGAAATAGCTTTCTAGAGATTCTAGGTGTGATAGGGATTCCTCCTGAGTCATTTGATCATTTCGATGGGAATTTGTCAGCAAAATGAGGCAGAGAATTGAACTCAGGGTCGGAATCCCAACCTAGCACTAAAAGTTCCTTTAAGTCAGATAGGCACCAGTGTCCACTCTACTCCTGTTTGGAAGTACTAGGAGTCAGGAAGCATATTTACTGGCCATGGAGGAGGAATATTGGAGGGGGGACAAGGCAGTCTTTAGCTCTGCGCTAACCTACTGGATACACCTGAGCCTCCGTGCTGCAGGTTCTGGCCAGGTGTGGTGGTACAGACCTGACCTACAGTAGTAGACTGTACATGGAGACTTGTCTGACAAACAATAACCTAAAAACAAAATACACTTAAAGTCATAGAATGTGTACTGCTGGGGGTGCCTGTGTCTACAGTACTAGGAGGTAGAAGCAGGAAGATCAGAACTTTAAAATCATTCTCAGCTACACAGGGACTCCCAGAGCAGCTGAGGCTACAGAAAATCCTGTCTCAAAATGTAAACTAAAAAAGATAAGAGAAGGGGGCTGGAGAGATGGCTCAGTGGTTAAGGGCACTGACTGCTCTTCCAGAGGTCCTAAGTTCAAATCCCAGCAACCACATGGTGGCTCACAACCATCCGTATTGAGATTTGATGCCCTCTTCTGGTGTGTCTGAAGACAGCTACAGTGTACTCATAAGTAAAATAAATAAATCTTTAAAAAAAAAAAAAGATAAGAGAAGATAACGTACCTAGTGGGATGGCTTATCAGATAAAGACCAAATTTAATCCCCAGTACTCATGTTAGTGGAAAGAAAGAACAGATTCTCTGACTTCCACACATGCCACGCCACTCCAACACCCAGACATATGAATGGCCCCACTGAAAACACACACACACACAATGAAACAAATGTAAAGATAAAGCCTTACCCGAGATCTGCGAGGTTCTGTTTCCCAAGTGCTAAGAATAAAGTCATGTGCCACTATGTCTGGCTCAAATAAGTGTATTTTTAAAATATATATGTACCAAGGGAGGGGGAGGCAAACTGTCCTTGTAATCTGTGAATCATTAAACTTTTTATGGTGAGAAAAATGTGTTTGGGATTAACCAGGGGGACTCGGTTTAGATGATGCCAGTGTGTGGGGGTGCAGGATCCAAACTCGGTGGGGAATTTGGGTTGGTCTCAAAGGCAATGGGGGGGGGGGGGTCAAAAGGATAGATCCAAGTCGGGCAGTGTGCACCACCCTGGGGCTGCTGGAGCTGGAGGGCTGGGAAGGGTTCAGTTACAACCTGGGGGAGCATAGCGGGCGGGTGTCCAAAGAAGCCGTGGTTGGAGCGCGGTGTCACTGGGAAGGGGAAGCAGAACACTGGGGATCTGGGAGGGGGGTGGTGTCGCCGAAGACTGAATCTGGGAGGGTACCGACCCCTGGTGGCGCCGGAAGGAACCGTACCTCTCCAGGCCAAGTGAGCACAGCAGTCTTCTTGTCCCGGTCGCGCGGGAACCGTAGGGAACTACAAGGGTGGCGCTCTCCCCTAGGTCTTGCGCGCGCACGTTCAGCTCTGGGAGAAGAGGCACGCTCAGAACCAGCCTCCCTATCCGCCTCTGGACCGCCCTAGCCAGCGGCGGAATCCCACCCGGCTAAATGAATTCTAGGGGTGGCCCCCCGCGCCTCCGCCTGCAGCTGCCTTTGCCTTATAAGGCGGGGCCGGGCGGCGCCGGGGGAGTGGCTGTGGCCGCCCCTGCCCCTCCCGGCCCCGGCCAGCTGCTGGGACCCGCTACCCGGCGCAGCGCAACGCAGCCGCAGCAGAGTCGAGGAACTCACAGCAGGCCATGGGCAAATCAGGTGAGCCACCCAGACGGCCCGCCTGGGAGCGGGGATAGCACCTGGACCCTCGCCGTCACCCTGCCCCATCTGGGGCATGATCCCCTGGGAACCCCTGGAAGGTTCCCGTCACTCTCGCTGCAATGCGGGACCTCTGAGGGGTGCGGGATGGAGAGCTTAGCAAAGCGCTCCAAGAAGCAGCTAAGCTGTTTCTAGTTCCAACCTGGAGGCGGAGGTAGCGGTAAGAACACCAGCTAGGAGAGAAAGAAAGAAGGGGATGAGATGGAGGGTCCCACTGGCTGCGAGCCAGGGATTGCGTCAGTGAGAGTTTCCAAGCGCTGATGGGGATAGCTGTCGGAGTCTGCCAAGGCGTGGCTATGCTTTGTTCCAGAGGAGGACAAAGTTACAGTGGGAAAAAGTCACCAAACCGTGGCAGCATCCCAGGCTGCGAAGCAGCTAGTCTGGTTCCACCCAACTAAAGGCAGCTCTGAGACTCCTTTTCGGTTTCTTCTGGCTCGTCTCCTGAGTCCCCTCTGTGTCAGGTTGGGTGCTGTGCAGAGCTGCTCCCTGTGATCTGTGCCCTGCTGACGCCCGCACTCACTACTCTGGCTGTAAAGTTTAAGTTTCTGAAATGCAGTGTTCCTGTCGCTCCCTGTTTGCCACCTTCCACCCCATTGTCAGGCCCTCTGGCCACCGGCAGCACCCCCTCTGCCGCACAGCTGTGATGGCTGGCAGTCACTCAGGTCCCTTCCCCTGGGTGTCCCAGCCCAGTCTTCTTCACCACTCCCATCCAGCTTGAAACCCTCCCCATCCTTCTGTGCTCAACTCCTGTGAAGGGGATTCCATCAGTAATCTCTCCCTCCTCCTTCAGAGGGACAGCCCACACCCTGAGTCATTTGTTGTCACTCCTGCATAGACAAGGGACAGGTGGGCAATAGATCTTCTTGCCTCAGACTCCTCCCTCCTGGGCACCAAGGCTTCCTATTTATTAGGACGTCATTCCTGCCTCATGGGAGGCTCTAGAGCAGTAGCGCTCAACTTTGCTAATGCTACAACCCTTTAACTCAGTTCCTCACGTGCTGGTGACCCCCTCCCCCCACAAAGTTACATCGTTGCTACTTCATAACTGTAATGTTGATTCTGTCGTGAATCGTAATATAAATATAAGTGATGTGCCACCCTAGGGGTGGTCACTGACCCCAGGGTGTCTCGGCCCACAGGTTGACAACCATTCAATGGAGTCAATAGGCTGTCAGCCTCTGATGAGGACGGCTGAGTCCCTAGAGCTGTCCTCCAGGACCTAGACTCAAGAAATGCATGGGAAGTGTGGTCTTCCTTGACCTGGTCCTAATCTGCTTTTCGTCCAAGTTTAGTGACATTCCTGGCTTTTGATGCTGGACCTATTGATCACTTGCTATGTGATGTTAAGTATATTTTCTTCTCCCTCAGTGCCTCAGTTTACCCATCTGTACAAAGATGGTGTTCCATATGATCCTTTGCAGTGGAAAGGGGGAAAAGGGCCTGTAATTAGAAAAACAAGATGAAAGGTGGGGGTGTGGCAAGTGACAGCAGACCTGGGAAAGCCTTCAGAGAGCTCTACTTGAAAAATTAACTCCTTCCTCTCCATGAGTCAGCCCAGGGATTCTCTAAAGCTTCGTTTCATTTGATTAATATTTATTGTTACTATTATTACTTTAAGACATGGTCTCACTGCTTACCTCTGTCTAGCCTGAAACTTCCTAGGGAGACAAAACTGCTCTCAAACTCACAGAATCACCTGCCTCTGCCTCTCTGGTACTGGGATTAAAAGCGCACCCCCTCTCTGCCCCAGCCCAACGTAGTTTCCAGCTCCTGCTCTAAGATGTAGTTTTCTAGAACTACGCATGTGCTGTCCTCCTGCTACTGTTCTCCCCCATCTCTCTCTGTGCCCCCCCCCTTCAAGCTGTGGTCTCGGTAAAGCGGAGGGACAGCCTGATCTTTGGGGATGTTCATTTGAGTTGTGAAATGATTAAATGAAACTGACTGGGGAAGAGACTCAGGAAGAGATGGGAAATGACCCAAGCCCAAGGTCTGCAAGTGAAGGAGGGTGGGGAAAGCGGAAAGCACAGGAGAGAGGCTCATCAAAGCAGCCAGAAGAAAGTGATCAGATCTAGAGGGTTTGGGGAAATTCTAACTTACTGATGCCAGATGCCACCGAGTGTGGTAGGACCAGTGTGTGGCAGAGAGGAAGATCAGAAGGGAGCTAGAGAGTGGAGAGACTGCCTTCCTACAGACGAAAGTACTGCAAGTACCTAGGGCCATGCTTCTTAAACTTGTGAAAGAAGTAGCCCCGCCCAACAGATTTTATACAACTCCAGGTGTACAGGCTTAAACAAGCATACAAGTCAAATGTTTACTGTTAACAATTCATACGGACATTCGTTTTATTATTGTGTGTGTTCTGTGTGCTCCTGTGTGAGCGAAGGCCAGAGGCAGATACTGGGTGTCCTCAGTCACTCTCTTCCTTATCTTTTCAGACAGGGTCTCCCACTGAATCTGGGGCTGGCTGATTCAGATGGCCTGACTGGCCCCGAGCCCCAGAGCCCCAGGGTCTTCCTTTCTGCCTTCCTAGCTCTAGGGTTACAGGCATTACAGCTGTGCCCAGTTTTATGGTTTGGGTTTGGTTTTTGTTGTTTTTAAATAGAAATCCTGGGAATCCAAACTTAAATCATTTTGCTTGTGTGGCAAGTATTTACCAAAAGCCATTTCCCCTGCTCTAAGAGATTTATTTTAAAAGATAGACACAGACATACACACGCACACACACACACACACACACACACACACACACACATTTGAGACAGTCTCACTGTGTAGCCTTGGCTGTATAGGCTAGGCTAGTCTCAACAAACTCAGAGAGATCCACCTGCCTCTGAGATTAAAGGCATGTGCTATCATACAGAGTTTATCACTGGAATTTCTGTCCTAACTTGAGCCAAAATCCATTCACTGATTTGTTTGTTTCTGGTGCTGGGGATTGAACATGGAAGTATTCTACCACTAACCTGTATCCCCAGATCTCCTGTGGCTTCTTATTGCTCTCAAGCGAATAACTCAACAGCCATTTTTAAAATCAAGCATAATAGGGCCAACAAGATGGGTCAGTGGGTAAAGGCGCTTGCCGCCAAGCCTGAAGACTTGAAATTGACCTGAATGGTAGAGGAAGAGAGTCAACTCCCATAAGTTGTCCTCTGGCCTCTGAACACAGACCATAGTGCTCACACACATCCTGAAAAAATGTAAAGAGGAAGAGGAGGAGGAGGAAGAGGAGGAAGAAGAGGAAGAAGAAGAGGAAGAGGAGGAAGAGGGAAGAGAAGAAACAGGTTTCTAATAAGATAGAATCCAAAGCTATACTAATTTGACTGAGAAATGTCAGAAGAAAAGTGTTTCCAGTAATTAAGCCACTGTGTTTCTATAAGAGCAGAACACTTCATATGTGCAATAAAAGCACGGACATCCATAGCAAATGAGCTGCTTCGAGAAGCGCCTGGTGTGGAGACATGTACATGTGAACCTCATTCAGAACTAAGGCTACAGAGAGACGACCACACAACCTGGCCGAGCACTGTCAGAAGTACCTCAGATCCATTCTCATGCTTTCAAGTCAAGTCTTGGTGGTTGTGCATGCAGAAATCTTTTAATGTTGCCAAAATTTTCACCACCTCCACAGTTGGCAGTGTGCTCACACAGGGTCTTACCTCGCAGTTTAGGAAGCTGTGGCCTAGGACAAAGATGGGAGCCATCAGGGAAGGGGAAGGCAGAGACATGAGTCTGCTGCAAATGGTGCTGATGTAGGTTTCAGTAGAAAAGAAAAGAGGGAGCTGGTGGCAGGAAGCAGGTTCTAGCTGGAGGTCCCGGTGTCACCCGCACAGGCACTCACACTCACTTACTAGTACCCTAGTCCAGCCACACAAGTTTGCCTCTTCTAAGTTCTCAAAAGAGAATGTGACTTTGCTGGCTAACTCAGACCCAGTAAACTTTGTATACAAACTCAACCCTTTAGGGTGGAACAACCTTTTCATAGGGGTGTCTAAGATTATCGGAAAGCACGGATATTTACATTGCAATTCATAACAGTAGCAAAATTACAGTTTTGCAACAAAACGAAGTAGCAACGAAAATAATGTTATGGTTGGGGGTCACTACAACGTGAGGAACTGCACTAAAGATCACAGCATTAGGAAAGTTGAGAGCCATTGCTGTAGGCAGATCGTGCCATGGGCAAGCCTTGCGTGAGCAGCCTGAGCAGGCACTGCTGTCTGACAGCTTCGGTCATTTAAGGACTGTGTGTGTACACCGTCATCTTTCAAACAGGTCTGCTTGGAGAAGGCCATCTCCAAGAAATGGGTCCCTTGCCACAGGCCACTAAGAAACTCTTGCTTGCCTGTTCTCACCATCGAGGGGGGATGTTGGATGTCAAGTAGCAAGTGTACAAAAGTGAAGGCAGGAGAGGAGGAGGGGAGGGAGGTGCTTACCTCTGGCTTTAACCCAGCCCGCTGGGTCTGAGTGACCTGAGGCAATTCATATGCTGCCCCAGATATGACTCCTCATTCGGAAACAAGGACAGGGATCTACTCCTAGTTCTGTCTCTGTACCTGATGTGAATAACTTATTTGTCTGTTCACTCACTTAATGAATTTCCAGGCTTGGAAGAACTCAGATACCTTACAAACAGTTGTTTTCCCTCCTGTTATCCACTCCCTACTCTTCATGAAGATGCAAAACCAGTTTTTTCTAGAGCAATTTGCTTTTCAGCCTCTTGTCCAGAGGATGGAGGGACCTGTGCACATCTTTTGTGGGGAGTCTGGAGAGGGGAGCAGAACAGGACAGTGAGGCCTCGGGGAAGAGGTGCTGAGGGAAGACGCTGCCTGCCAAAAGCATGGGTGTGGGGGCTGAAGACAGACCTCAGAATTCCTTCACTTTTCTCAGGCCCCTAAAAGATCTCAAAAGACCTGGAGTGGCCCCACCTAGAACATCCAGCCTTGCAGCTGTCCTGCCGTCCCCTTTGTTCTATGCAGCCTCCATGGTCTCCTGCAGCCCCAAGATGGCGGAGGCCTCTCAGGCAGACCTACCCAGCTCTGAGGACACTCTTGAGAAATGTACTTGTTTCTTCTTTCCTTCCTTCCTCATCTCTCCTGTGAGAGATTGGAGACAGCTACCAGGTTGGGATCCTTTCTCCTATTGTTTGCTTCAGTTGTCCCCCTGAAGTTGAACTTCGGAACAGGGCCTTGCTTCAGACCTAGATCCTTCCTGATGACACCCCTGGACCAGCAAGGGAAACTGGGCAGGTCACCTCCCTTGCACAGCACATTCTTTCTAGTCTAGTCATGAAGGTGGGGAGGAAAGGATGCTCCAAGGGGTGGTGAGCCACTAGTGAGCTCTCCAAGGCTCAGTGGGAGACAAGAAGGAAGCACAAGCCCGGGGCAGATGGGTTTGCCTGTCCCTCTTTCTGGCTCCTTAGCAATACTGAATGTGGCTCCCTGCTCTTCCTCCATCGTGGGGCAGCTTAGGGTCTGCTCTGCCTGCCCGTGGGCGGGAGGTTTTACTCTGACTTTATCTGTATTCTTGGGTTTTTCTATAGAAGCAGGGTGTGCCCCTCGCTGGGTGTGGTCACCAGTGATAACTTGCCTCCTAGGGCTCTTGTCCTGTTCAGAGTAGGAGGGGACTCCTAAGAGAACCCTAAGTGTCTGAAGGGGCCTCTGGCTTCCAGCTAAGGGAATCAAGAGAGCCCTCCTCTCTGGAGACTTTGTGATCTCCTGCAGAGGCCCTGGCTGAGGGACCTGGCCCTGCTGGAGTCTGTGCCTGGTGTCAGCTCCTGGCACTGATCTTGTGTTGGTTCATGAACTTTCACTTTTGTTCCTTGGAACTTCCCCCGTTCTGGGAGTACATTGACCTAGTTTTTAAAGGCCTTATATGTCTCTGCTAAAGAGTCGACAGGACCTCCAGCACAACAGGTCCAGTACTGACTGACCCCAACACCCACGCCGCTTTAAAGTGGCTCCCTTTCTCCTGGCCCTTTCTGCACCCTTGGCCTCCTCCCCCTCCTCCTCCTGCCTCCTGATCCCGAACACTTTTCCAGGGAGCTCTGGACAGTGTGCATGTCACCGAGTCTCAAGAGTCCCTCACGGTGTCCCACCAGACCTTCCCCCGCCTGTCTGAGACTGGAAGCCCTGGCTGTGTCTATCACTGAGACAGGGTGCCTCCCTCACTGTGACCACGTGGCTCATTCAAGCCCCTGTTTTATTGCCCTGCCTATTTACTGAAGGGCGGGGAAGCTCCTGGAAGTTTAGGTCAGCTCTTCATCTCTGTCACCCACACCCATGGAAACTTACAAGGATGGAGACTAACTTGCCCGCAGGCCCCAGAGGCAGGTCGCTTGCCACTTTCTCTGGGGAAGCCCCTTCTGTCTTCAGAAAGTCCTAACAGTCCTGGCAGAAGCACATATTTCCTAAAGAGAGATACAGACTTCAGAAAGCAGACTTTGGGGACAGTGAAGCCAAGGAACTGGAATGTCCCAGGAGTCTCATGCTGGGGGAAAGAAAAGGCTGTAGCCCCAGTGCCAGCCAGGGGGAGGGACTTACCTTCCAGGAAGAGACTTCCTAGAGTCCTGACAACTTGAAAAGAGCTGACATGTGGGCCAACCTTGGGCCAGAACTACTTCCTTATACACACTTTGCCTGTCGTTTAAACCCAGACTTCAGTGTGGCCACGTTGTCACCCTTCTCTGCTTTCCCACTATTATCTTGGAGTTCTGAAACAGGAAGAGCCATCATGGAGTCCTGAAAATGAGGTGGACCCTTACTTCTCAGAGATCCCAGGGCCCCACCTTGTTCCCTTAGACCTCCAGTAACATTTTCACTGGGAGAGAGGACCTTCCTAGTCTTGCCTAAACTGTCATCCCGCCCTGTCTACCCGCTGGCTTCAGCTTTGTCCTATAGGATCCCAGAATTCACCAGAATTCTCCCACCCAAGTGTGTCCCCCGATCTCAGCTCCAGGATAAAGAGCCCGGTGGGTGCTTACTCTCACAGGACCCCACTCTAACCTCCTGCACGCACTTCTGGCTCTGTCCTCTCTGCCTCTTGTGCAAGGCAGGGTGGCGCACCCTTGGCCTAGGGGCCTGTGTGGTTCTGGTTACCACATCATCCTGCTGGCTCCTTAGCTCAAGAGACCCAGCTTGTGACTTGTTTCCAGGCGTTGCCCTCATTCCCATTACCCCCCACTCCCCGTAGTTTTTGAAAGACTGTGATTTGATGTCCCCTGTTCCACGTCAGCATGCCAAACCTGAAACCCACCCTCAGATGCTCCATGCGTGCCTGCCTAGTGTCAGATGGATCCACACTGCCTGGGAGGCAGCTCCAGGATCTTTTCACTTTGCAAACTCTGCACTTATTAAACACCACCTGTTTCCTCCTACCTCAGGACACCTGATCTCCGTCTTTCTTCTCACAAGGGTGTGGACCTCTTCTGACCACCAGGACCCGAGGGTTTCGGGTTGTGACTCCACCCTGTTACCATGTTACCTTCTGTTCACATCCCCCACCTGTTACCCCAAACCTCACAAATAGGTTCAGAGCCCCTTTCAACCCTGCCTCACCACATGTCCTGAAACTGGATCTCCTACGCAGTCTTGCTGGACCCTACAGTCCTCAAGGGCAGTCTACTTCCTCTGTAACTTGTTAGAAAGTCCTAGGACACCGTGATCACCAACCATGACCTTCATTTCTTCCTCCTTCCTGCCTGCAGTTAGCCCTGAACACTTCCTTCATGACTGTAGCTACATGCTTCCTACCCTGACAAGGTAGACTCTTAGCAGATAGGACCAGTCTGGTGCTCACTCATAGACCTGCCCTGCACCCCATGTCTCCAGAGGGGGTTGGATTCCTAGGTTCCCAAGGCTGTCCGTGGTGTGTGATCCTACCCAGGTTCCCCTTGCACTATGACGAGTCTGCTTTACATGACCCTCGCCGTTCTCTGCCTGCATCACATGGGACTGTGTTCAGGGAGCAGGCAAGTAGATTAGTGCTGGACTGGATGAATGGTCAATCCTCCGGTAGGCTATGCTGCTGTGCTGCGTTGGTGGATGGGTAGATGTTGGCAATGGAGGAATGCACAGATGCTGATGCTGGGTAGATGGAAAGCAGACGGATGCTTGGTGCGCAGTGGTTTGTTGGAGGGGCTGATGGGTGCTTAGGGGGTCGGAAGCAGTGTGGGTTTTGTCCACTCTTGACCTCCCTGCCCTCCATCCCCTGTTTCCCTAACCCCAGTCCTCTGGATGTTAACTTTGCTGAATTCGTGATTCAGGTGGGCACAGGCTCTTCCCTCCCCACAGTCCCAGCCAGCTTATCCTGCCCTCCTTCCCCATCACCACAGTGTCCTTGTCCCTATGCTCTCAGTCCATCCCTCAAGGCTGCTGCCACTGATCCTCTTTCTTTAGTTGTTACTATCTGACTCTCTCTCTCTCTCTCTCTCTCTCTCTCTCTCTGACTCTCTTCCTCTCTTCTTCCCTCCCTCCCTATCCCACCCCTCTCACTCCTCTGTGTGTGTGTCCCCCTCCTTTTCTCCATCCACTCACGCCTCCTGTATTCACTGGTCCAATATGGTACCACCCACCCTAGCTAAGCTACTTCTCCCTGAGCTCCCAGCTCGTTCCAGACTCCATTGGTCTAGTCTGAGGTATCCAGTCACCTTCAGACATGTTCTTCTAGCAATGTCTGACCAGCCCTGTTCCTTCCTCAGAACCTCTCAGCGGCCAGCAACAGCTCTCTGAATCTGGGTAGTCCCCTGCTTTTGCTCAGTTGTGTCCCGTTGCCTCAGATAAAGATTCAGATCCCCAACAAGGCCCAGAAGATCCAAATCTACAGAATTCTGATCTGCAGAAGGTGATGGTGGTGACAGAGGCAGAATGAACATTGGTGTGCAACACGGCTAATGTGACCAGGATGAAGAGGAAGGGAGGGGCCGGCAGTCTCTGTGTCCTGAAGTGTGCCAATACACCTTTGGTGGGTCTCCCCTCTACACTGAGCTGTTGTCCATTCCTCTCTCATTCCAGCTTCCAAACAGTTTAACAACGAGGTCCTGAAGGCCCACAACGAGTACCGGGCTCAGCACGGTGTCCCGCCACTGAAGCTTTGTAAGAAGCTCAACCGGGAAGCTCAGCAGTGAGTCCTCAGCAGCCATCGGGCTCTGGCTACTTGTGGAGCTGCTTCTGCAGTCATGGAGGCTGCTGGGTGGTTGAAAGGATGTGATTGGGGTACAGTTATAGCCAGACTTAAGGACCCACTCTTTTGCTGGCCCAAGCAAGTCCCTTTGCTCCTGAGAGTCAGTTCAATCTTTTGAAAATGGGATTGTCGGGAGGCCTAGGTTATACAGGACCAGTGTTTCTGCTCTCCATCTGGTTAGCCCAGATAGAAAAGGAGGCTCAGCCATACAAATCTCAGATGTTGGATGGTGTGTGTGTGTGTGTGTGTGTGTGTGTGTGTGTGTGTGTGTGGTGTGGAGGTAAGGGTGTCCCTGGGTTGGGCCTGCTCTAAGAAGATGCATTATGCAGGTATTCGGAAGCCCTGGCCAGCACAAGAATTCTCAAGCACAGCCCAGAGTCCAGTCGTGGCCAGTGTGGGGAGAACCTTGCGTGGGCATCCTACGATCAGACAGGTAGGACATTCTCAGCTCCTCCTGTGCTCAGCTAGACCTGGGATGAGGCTTCTGGGGACTCCTCCTGACGCTGCCCTTCATGGTTCAGTGATGGTGGAGCCACAGGCCCAGGAAGGGAGAGAGAACCCCTGAATTCTCTGCATCTGTGCCTGGGCTGACCACAGTAGCTGGCCCACAGCCAGTAGGCCGGTATAGAGATGAGTCAGACTAGACAGCTCGGGTGAAGAAGTCAAAGTCAGCGGCGTGGGCGCTGGAGACTACAACATCTGTATGACTTCAGCCTGCTTCTGTGACACCAGAGCACCCTTGTGCTTTACTAAATTATTTATTTGTGTACTGTAGGTGTATTGCTTTCATAATCAGAAAGAAAAAAAACCAAATTGAGCATTTTTCTTTAAAAAAAATGAAAGAAAAAAGGAAGAAAAAGAAAAAAGATGATTTTTCTGCCCAGGACCTGGGAGGGAATGACCCCACCCCCACTGAACAAACATTCTTGAGTCTCTATCTCCTGCAGCCCTGAGGTAGCTTTTTAGGAAAATAGTGAGAGCTGTGACTATCTCTGGAGCTTTCTCCAAAGCCCAGAAGCGAATGACTCCTTTCCCTCCCCCGCCTCACATTCCCGGAAGCTCCCAAAGGGATTCCCCAAATGCCTGGTTTCCCTAGCGTCACCCCCCAACCCCACAACACACACACACCAGCTGTCTCCTCCCCAAAAGCCATGTGCCTGGAAGGCAGCTGGTGGGCGGGGCCTCTGGGCCTCTTCCTCAGCCTACAGACTCTGGGCCCAGGCTCTGGCCTCTCCTGACTAGAAGGGTGCTGGGTGGATGCAGACTTGATAGGACCCCAGGAATGCTCTTCTATCCAGAGTGACCTTATGCTGGATCCCAGGGCACCATGATCAAGCCAGTACTCTCTCTGGCCATTCCTACACAAAGAAGTTTGGGTTGATGTACCCTGGTTACATACTAGAATCTTTGGGGAGCTTAGAATACTTCCCAGCTCCCGGGTCTCTCCTCTTGAGAAAACAGTACAGTTGATCTCAAAGAGGACCCCGGCCTCAGCTTTTTATAAATGGTCCCTGGGGTGACTCGTCTTGACATCTATGTCCTGATGGAGCTGTGGCTCTGAGATCAACAGATCCTAGGAAATGCTTCCTTAACCACACTGACAGTGGATGCTCAAGATGAAGGTCCTTCTAATGGCAGTGAGGACCCTTGGCCTACTGGCTCAGCTCCCTTTATTCCTATGGGTATTTTAGAAACAGACCCCAGGTGGGATGGGGACAGGCTCCCAGAAATTCAAAACATCGCTAGAAGATCTTTGGGATGCACTGTGTCTCACCTCTCCGTTGCAGAGGTCCAGAGCAGGGAAAGCCTTGTCCAGAATGCCACAGTGGTTCAGTGGCAAGATGTAGGGCTAGCTCATCTGGGGACCCTTGACCCCAGTGCTCAACTCAACCCAGTGAAAGCATCTTCCTGAGTCCCCTGGAGTCTGCAGGGAGTAACCCTGATGTTTTACCTCACTGATGCTTTGTCAGACATCCAGTGTGGAATGGGGGTTTGGGGTTTGGGAAAGAAGATGGAGGGGGTGTATAGACTTTATTGCTGAGCCCTCAAGTGTCTTTTCTGTACAGGAAAGGACGTGGCTGATAGGTGGTACAGTGAAATCAAGAGCTACAACTTCCAGCAGCCTGGTTTTACCTCAGGGACTGGTGAGTAGAGGACTTGGGTTGAATGTCAGCCTACGCCATCTTCAGAGAGTTCTCTTTCCCTCCTGAATTGGTTCAGCCATACTTCTCAGCTTTAACTTCGCCCAGAACACAAAGTTTCCCTCTCCCAGCACCTGCCCACTTCACCCCCACCATCCCAGACCTGTACCCTTTCCTCATCTAAGGGCACCAAGGATGCTGATCCTGACCCCTGACATCACACCCCAGCCAGCTCTAAACTGAGCATGTTCCTTCAGTGTTTCTTTCTTGAACTGATATCTGAGCACATATGACCAACTGCTCATCCTGCCTCTGGTGTCTCTCCTGCCTCAGCTGCTCTCCTAGTTACACTGCTGCGGCTCCCTGGGGGCAGTTCAGAAAGGGTCAGGCTTGCCTTTACCTCCCACTTCTTCATACACACGCACACAGACACAGAGAGAGAGAGAGAGAGAGAGAGAGAGAGAGAGAGAGAGAGA
>NW_021604644.1:5247215-5257413 GCF_004785775.1 Grammomys surdaster | reverse complement strand
AGAGAGAGAGAGAGAGAGAGAGAGAGAGAGATACATACACACATACATACACATACATACATACATACACACACACACACAGACACAAACACACACAGACACACACACACAGAGCTTCTCCTCCTTTCACAGGACTGGGGTTTCCCTTGTACTGTAGGCTGTGGCTCGGATGAGTCTAAGAAGATTGTTGGTTGTGGGAACTTGAGTCATTTTTTTTCTCCCTATCCAAAGACATGGTGGTGGCCTCTCTGGTCCTTCTGGAAGCTGGCAATTCAGAAGCAGGGAAGATCACCTTTCTTATAGGTCGTGTGTGTGTGTGTGTGTGTGTGTGTGTGTGTGCAGATACATGTGTTTGTGCATGCAGATACACGTGTGTGCTCATACAGATACATGTGTGTCTGCACGAGGATGCTTGTGTGTGTGTGTGTGCGTGCATCTGTGTGTATGTGTGTATATATACAGTGTGTGCAATTGTGTGTAGCTACATGAGTGTGCATAAGGAGATTAGAGGTTGATGTCATCTAATGTCCTCCTCAGTTTCTCTCCACCTTATTTTTTGAGACAGGGTTTCTCACTGTATCTGGAGCTCAGCAGTAACTAGACTGGCCAGCCAGTGAGCCCCACCCCTACTCCCACTCCACCCTTGATGGGGCTGGGGAGGATCCAGTGCTGCTGGGCAAGCCTTTTTGCACCAGACTAAGGAGAGCCCTTTCTCCAGCCCTGAGCAACAAACATTTATCTTATTAAAGTCTGGGCAGCTTTTCTGTGCTCCGAGGTCCTTCTGCCCCATTTGGTGCCCCACCCCCACCTCTTGTCTTTCCTCAGAAGTGACTCAGACCCCTCCTGAGCCCAGGACAGGCTAGGAAGGAATGTGTGTCTGACTCAAAACACCAGAGAAACTGAGAGGGGGAGTTCCCTCCTCACTCCAACCCCTCCCCCATCACCCTGTCTACCTTAGAGCATCTGGGGCCTGCCATCCCCTGGAGAGTTTCTTCAGAAGCAGGAAATGACATGTTCTCACTATTTCCTGTGGCTTACTGCTCACCCTGTCCAGGAAGGGTTCTTGCAACCTTAGGTTCAGATCTGGGACGTTTCTTGTTCAGTTACCACCCTGCCCCCCGCCCCCAGGTTGCCAGACTGAGGAGCAGCAAGCAGCTGCCTGAGCTTCAAATGACATTGACCTTGCCACTGAATGAGGAGGGGGAGCAGTGATTGAGGGTTTGTAGGCAGAGCCTTGTCTCCTTTTCACACAGTGTCTACAGACTTTCATTTCCTAGCTTGTTTTCCCTGAGGGTGAGGTTCTTGACCAGCTGGACACATGCTGGATTTTGGAGCTGCACATAACATCTCTTGATGCTTATCAAGTGACTGTCTCCACAGCCACACCAGTCTCCAATGGAGCTCAAAGTAGGGCTTTGTTCTGCCCATTTAACAAAGAAGAAGACTGAGACCTACAAAGAGAAAGGCTTTGTCATATCTTCTTTTCTTAGCCAGTGCCTCTTCCATGGTCCTGCACCAAGGGATGGTGACACTTGACACCTGAGACAGGAGTAGAGCCTTGTTTAGTGTTGTGGAGTTGTGGGTTCAAGCCTTGAGGATTGCCAAGCCTGTCCTGCACGAGTCTCTCCTAGTTTCTTGCTGCATTGTTTCTTGGGGGCTCCCCAACCTGAGCTTACATAGATAAAAGGCCTTTGAGATACCTTATAATCTACTTGGACTGACATCCCTCCCTCAGCCAGCCTCTGGAAGTTTAGTGAACTGTCCCTACTATTCTTTATAATTACTTGTTCTGTTCTATTTAAATGAGCAAATTTATTTATTCTAAGTGAGGACTAATCTGACACGACTCGCTGTCTGAAAGTGATGTAAGCTCATGGTTTCTTGTGTATCATCCTAAAGTTATCCTAAATTGTGTATGTGTGTGTGTGCACTCATGTGTGTGTGCATGTGTATATGTGTATGTTTGTGTATGTGGTGTGTTTGTATGTGTATGTGAGTGTGTGGTGTGTTTATGTGTCTGTGTGTGTGGTGTATTTGTGTGTCTGTGTGTGTGGTGTGTTTGTGTGTCTGTGTGTATGCTCCAGTGAGTACGTGAGTGCATGTGTCTATATGCATGTGTGTGTGCCTGTGTGTGTCCTCTTTTGCACTGTCAGAGATTGTCCATATCAGTACAGAAAGTTGTCTCATTCTTTCTTCTTTTCATAAACTATTTATTTGCAAGGATATACTGTAATTGATTCAGTGTCGTTTTCAAAGTCATATTCTAGGAAGTTCAGTCTACAGCCAGAAAAAGGATGTGATCCCTTTAAGGGGTTCAGACAAAGAAGAAAAGAAAAAGGAACTGTTATTGGAAGTTAGTGTTAGAAACCAGTATGTATCTGATGTTGCTAAGGAAGTTGTGTCCCTTAATTCATCTCTAAATACCATAATGGGATTGCCCTGTGTAAATGGAAACCTCCACAGAGACTGCTCAGTGACTTCCCTTAAGGGTAAAGTTGCATACACATCATTGCTGACGAGCGCTTTCTGTCCAGCCAGTTGCTTGGCAACCAGTAGATGATGGCTGTTTCCTCCTCCTCTGGGAAACAGAAAGATGGTCCATGGCCAAAGCCTGTGGTCATAGTCACTTTAGAGAAGCCTGTGGGAGAAAGGGCTTGAGCCCTGGCCAAGAGACAGCCAGGAAGCAGGAGGGCCTGGCAAGGTTGCCCAGTGCCAGAAGTTGTGATCCACAACAGATCAACCAAGGGTGACCGGGCTAGAAGGGCCTCTCTGTTCAGAATTGAAAGCCAGAGTTTATGGAGCTGAGGTCAGTACAAGTTTAAAGATAAGTAAAGATGTAAAGTCCTACATAGGCAGTCTTTCTTCTGCTTAAAAAAAAAGTAATCTTTGAGATAGGATTTTTTTGTATAGCTTAAGGAAGTTTGAAGTTGCTGTGTGTGTACCCCAGGTTAGCCTGGAGCTCATGATCTTTCTGCCTCTGCCTCTTCAGAGCTGGAGTTTCAGGATTTAAAAATCACAGGCCTGTGAGCTGGCTTAGAGTCACTTAGCACAAAGATGACAACCTGAGTTTAGATAGGAGAAGACTGACTCCTAAAGTTGTTTTCTGACCTTCACAGAGGTGCCAAGGCATGCATGTGCCCCCTCCCCACACATACATGTGCACATGTATGCACACATGCATGCACAAACAAACACACACACACATTCACAGACAAATGTAATTTTTGTTTTGTTTTTGCTGTTGTTTTTGAGACAGGGCTTCTCTGTGTAGCCCTGCCTGACCTGTAACCTGCTCTGTAGACCAGGCTAGCCCCAAACTCAGAGATCTGCCAATCTCTGCCTCCCAAATGCTGGAATTAAAGACATGTGTCACCAGACCCAGCAACAAATGTAACTTTAAAATTAAAAACGTTAAGCATGAACCAGGCTTGGTGGCTCAGGGCTGTAATGCCAGCACTTGGGAGACTGAGGCAGGAAGATAGCCTCAGTCTTTGAGTTCAAAGCCTGTAAGGTCCAAAAAGTAAGAAAGAACAGAAGTCAGTAGGTAGGGATACGTCTCAGCTGGTAGAGTACACACCTAACACACTTGTGGCCCTGGGTTCAATCCCCAGCACCATGTGATCTGGGCGTGGTAGTAGGGGTGCCTGTTTAACATACATGCACACACACACACACACACACACGAGGTCCCCAGCATAGCATAAACACTGATGTGCTGCTGATCTGTGCCTGTGATATCAGAGGTGAGGCAAATCAGAAGTTCAAGGGTATTCTTGCCTATATATTGAATATGAGGCTGCCCTGGCATACAGAGACTTGGCTCAAAAAAAGAAAAGAAAGGAAAAGTGCCTGCTTTTCTAGCCCAGACAGCAGAATGTTTTCTTTTTCTATGTCTGTATTCACTGACTATGACTTCCCCCTGGAGAGAACATGCCCATGCTTGGATGTGTCTGTCTTCCTTTCTATGACTTTCTCTCTACAAGCCTATGTTCTTGAGTATGCCTTGGTTTCTTCTAGGCTCCTCCTTTTTCTGATTAACTTTCATTCATAACCTTAACTTATAATATCTTTGTTAAACTCCAACCCTGTGAAAGAAAAGGGAAACTTGTTTGCTGAGGGGGGGGGAAGAGTGGTCACAGGTGAAGGAGACGGTAGGGAGGGAAAAAGATGGTGTGCGGTCAGGGTAGAGAGGGAGATGTTTGGTAAACAAAAGGGAGATGTTTGGTAAATGAAAGATGTTTGTTTGTGTAAGGCTTTTTAAAAACAAACAGCATTTAGTTAGAGACCTAAGGGACGAGAATCTGTTGGTCAACAGAAGAGCTCCCGAGGTTGGGAGTCTACAGTGGTGGAGTGCTTACTGGTGTGTAGAGTCTTGAGTTCAATTCCCAGTACTGAAAAACAAATAAACAAAACTATCCACACATAGGCTAATTTAAGCAAGGGTTTATTTGCAACAGGGTCTTCAGTCAGAAGCAGCTTGCTATGCTCAGGGAATGGAAATACCTAGATGAAATCAACTTTCATTCCAGGTGCAACTAGAGTGTATGATTTTACCTGAGGAAATCAGATAGCACCGACCCTCAGAATGATCTAATTCATTATCTTACTGATTCATTTGTTTCACAGTGACAATGAATTAGAGAGGATGGAAGTGTATTCCAAGAACAGTCAGGAGATGCTGCAGTGCTCCAAGAGAGAAAGCTGAATGGTGCCAAGGTTTTGGGAGGACATGGGTTGGAGTTAGCTTTTAGACTGGACTTCCTCAGGAACTAGCAGTAGGTTGCTATGAGGAATATCTAGGAGGGGAAGAACGCAGGCTCATCCCAGGGGCATCAGCACTAAGATGCTGTTAATACAGATGGGTCAGCAGAGGAGGAGGTCAGATGTAATGTGGAAAGCACGGTGTTTGTTTTTGGGAACAAAGACTGAAGATTTGAGCTGGAGAAATCCACCCGGGAGCCAGGAAAAGATGAGATGGCCTGAAGAAAAAAGTGTAGGAAAAAGAAGAGCCATGGATTGAGAAGGATGTGGAGGGAGTAAAACCAAGATGGAGGCTGCAGATGCTAAGGGACAAGTGTCCCAGAGCTCAGCTAGGGAGAGAGCTCAGAAAGGAAGGGACATTGACTATGATAATGTTCCTGAGAGATCAAATGAGACAGATTTAAAGAATAAAAGACCTGAAAATAACAGAGGGATGTTGAGGAAGTTCAGCTTCTGGGGTCTGGAGAGCCGGTTCAGCAGATAAGAACATTTGCTTCTGTTGCAGAGGACACAGGTTTAGTTCCCAACCCCCACGTGGTGATTCACAACCATTCAGAACTCCAATTCCAGGGGATGTGACACCTTCTGACTTCCCAGGGAACCATAAATATTCAGGCAAAACATTCATAAACGTAAAGTAAAATTTAAAAATCTAAAAGGTGAAGAGTTTCATTTAGGGGCCATTGTTGGGGGTGGGTGCCTTACCAGGTGGTGTCACAGTCGCTGGGACCCCTGTGCTATCATGATCTCAGGAAGCCCAGGAGGAAGTGCTGAGTTGGCTGAAGTCTGTGGCTGATTGGCAGGATGTGCTTTACAAATCCAACGACTCCGTTTCTTCTTCATGATTGTCATCTGCAAATACCAGATAGCCTGAGCTGGACAAGAGCACACAGGGTGTTGAGGATCCCCTAAACATCTTCTTGGGGTTTGGTCGATTCACCTGCTGCTCCCTTTTATCCCACAGGACACTTCACAGCCATGATATGGAAGAATACCAAGAAGATAGGCGTGGGGAAGGCGTCTGCGAGTGATGGGTCTTCCTTTGTGGTGGCCAGATACTTTCCAGCAGGGAATATTGTCAACCAGGGCTTTTTCGAAGAGAATGTCCCACCTCCAAAGAAGTAACTCACCAAATGTAATGAGATGGAGACGATATATGACGTGCCTCTAGAACCATAAAAAGCCAGCGAGTGTCTGTCCCTGTGGGCGTATGTACTTATGTGTTTACCTGTGGGCATCTTTTGTGACAGCTGCACGTGAGCTCATTCTGATTAAAGAATGGGAATCGGAAATATTTATCTAGAGGGTTAGCTAGACCACAATAATTACTCAGATTGGATAAGGTTAATTCTGACATCCTTTTTCTGGTTTTGTTTTTTGTTTTGTTTTTGTTTGTTTTTTTCAAGGTAGGGTTTCTCTGTGTAGCCTTGGCTGCCCTAGGATTTGTTCTGCAGGCCAGGCAGACCAGGAACTCACAGAGATGCTCCTGCCTCTGCCTCCCAAGTGTGGGATTAAAGGCACAAGTGGCTACTGCCTGTTTGGTTTTTGGTTTTTTTGGTTTGTTTTTTTTCTTTTTTCTCTTTTTCTTTTTTCTGTTATTTTTAAAATAGACTTCATTTGAAACTTTATTTCTAATATCCATACTTGGACTTTGAGTATTCTGAATATTTACCATTCTGAGAAGTGAGGTCCTTTCATAAGCTCTGCCTGCATTGTAATCTTCTTTTGGTAGATATTGAAGGGATCAAAACATCCTTTAGAGGTGACATAAAGCAGCTTGTGTTAGAAACATGTGTCCAGCTGCATTTCACAGGATCAGTGTGTGTTCTCATTCTCAGTTGGAAGACATGATATCATCCTGCATCCTCCGGGATTCCCTAATGTTATTACCAAAGAGCAAATGGAGAAGGAAAAAAGAGCCTTACATCCTTGAAGTTTTTCAACCTTTAAAGAGCAAATACCACAGCCACTAGCATCTCTCACACCTCACAATTTTTTTGTTTGTTTGGTTTTTTTTTTTTTTTTTTGGTTTGTTTGTTTTGTTTTTTAAGTTTCATAGCTCACAGCCCTACTCTGGCTTTTGGGGGCGGAGCTAGGTCTGGAATGCAGCCCCGCCCCCCACTCATCTCGCAGACCCTCACACTGCCTGGGCTCTCCGCCAAGGCCTTGGACTATGAAGTCAATATAGCAGAGATGAAGGTGAACTTCACTTTGGGGCCCAGAAGGAAGCCCCAAAGCCTCTATCCTTCCCCATCCCTGCAGGCGGTGACCACCCAGGCCTGTCCCCAGCAGCTGTGGCTGCAGCTGCGTCTTGGCTTCCTCCCGAATGTGTGACAAGCCCAAATGCTCCCGGGAGGAGGCCCAAACAAGGATATTAGGGATGCTAATTTGATCCTGTGTTTTGCCTCAAACTATATACAGTTCCCTCTGAAGAGCTGATTTAACCATGTCCACCGGGAGGAACCAAGCCAGAGGTTGAATTGCGGATCCCTGAAATGGTGGTATCTCCTCCTGCAAGGAGTCAAAGGGGTTGTTGGCCTAATGACAGCAAGGCTGGCTGGTCTTTGTTACACTGTGAACAGTCCCACACTGCGCCACTTGGTTCATCCAGGGATAATGACTAACGAGACAATAAAATCCTTTCCTTTTTGTGTAATTTCTTCCTCTCATGCGATTTATGCTTAGTTTATGGCTGAGGTAATTCGGGACTCTGAATCTATCTTGAGCCACTCCTCCTCCCCAGCCCCTCCTCTGGGGACTGTACTGCCTAAACAGCTACTTTTGGAAGCATGTGACCTACAGATGAATAGAGGGCAGACCAACAACAAGGAATTCGATCTTAAGACACATGGAGAGAATTTATTGGTGGAACTGAAAACATACACGTGGTACAAGTTTAAAACAGAGGCCCAACAAACCTAAGCTATGTATGTGGCCCAGTTATTAATGGTAAAGACAGGTGAGTCTGCCCTGGAGGCACAAGCTAGAATCCTAGCTACTCTGAGAACTGAGGCAGGACGATGAGAAGTTCAAGGCCAGGCTGGACAACTTACTGAGACCCTGTCTTAAACTGTCACTTGCATGCCTGAGACTCTAAAGGCAAGTACCATGCTTCATGCTTTGAGGACCAAGAGGCTATCCTGAGCTTCCTGCTTGTAATTCTGTATATCTTTGAACATGCCCTAATTATCTTTAAGGGTTTGCAATACAGTGATGTCAATCTATAAAAAATAGAATATTAGAGTCTCCTTCCCAGGAAATTCCCATAGATGGAAAGTGCCAACCAGGGCAGGAGGGCAGTGGGTGGAATAGAGGCCTGGCAGGGGCCCTTTCCTGGCCACCCCAAGCAAACAGCCAAAGAACTTCCTGCCGACCCCTGGTAGCACCAATGTCTGCATAGAACCAGGGCGGAAGCTGGCATGAAGCCACTCTCTAAGATAGAATCTGTTTCCACAGTTGGTTGGGTCTAAGGAAAAAGCTGCTTTCCAGGACTGGGGAAGAGCCAGGGAGAAATGCTGGCTGGCAGATGGGCACAGCCACACCCACTTTCCTTTTATATTCTGACAGTCTCACAGAGTAGCCCTGGCTGTCCTAGTACTTGCTATGTAGACTAAGCTGGCTCCAACTTGGCAATTCTCCTACCCCTGGATCATTCCTTATTTAACTTCAAAGAGCATCTTATTAATGAGATATGGGGGTACACACCTTTAGTTCCAGCTGAAGCAGAGGGAGACACAGACAGTTCTTCATGAGTTCCAAGCCAGCCTGGGCTAACAAGTTCTAGGACAGGCAGGGCTACATAAAGAGACCCTGTGTCGGGCTGGAGAGATGGCTCAGTGGTTAAGAGCACTGACTGCACTTCCAGAGGTTCTGAGTTCAAATCCCAGCAACCACATGGTGGCTCACAACCATCTGTAATGAGATCTGATGCCCTCTTCTGGTGTGTCTGAAGACAGCTACAGTGTACTCATATATAATAAATAAATAAAATCTTTAAAAAAAAAAAAAAGAGACCCTGTGTCTTAGGCGTTTTATTACTGTGGTAAAATGCCTTGACCAAAAGCAGCTTGGGGAAGCTCTTGCATCTTACACTTCTGGTACATTGAACCTCCTCATTGGGAAGGGCAGGGCATGGAATTTAGAGTCAGGAACTAAAACAGTCCACGGAGGAATGCCATTCACTGGCTGCTCAGCCTGTTCTCTGGATGACCTGCCCAAGGACGGCACCAACCGACAGTGAGCTGGACCCTCCCCCATTGATCATCAATCAAGCAACGCCTCCCGGACTTGCATACAGGTCAATCAATATACTTAGGTATTTTTCTCAACTAAGGTTCCTTCTTTCCAGATGCATCCAGGTCAACCAAAACACCATCTCTAAACACAACAAAATTGTATATAGCTTGTGTAGGAAAGAGGACAACTTTGTGGACACACTGCGTCCTTCTGCCTTTATGTGGGTTCCAGGAGTTGAATTTGGTGACCGGGCTTGCTCGACAGATATTTTACCTGCAGAGCGACCTCAACAGCATCCGTCCAAACACCTCTTTTTTTTTTTTTTAATCTCAAGTAGTCTAGAACTTAAGACTGCATAACTAAAGGTGACCTTGAACTCTCAGTCCTCCTGCCTCTATCTCTAAAGTGCTTGGATTGCAGGCATGCGCCACTATTCCAAACTTCTGTGGTTCTAGAGGTCAAGCCTACAGCTTTGTGCATGACAGGCACAAGTTCTAACCACCGAGCTTTACCCCAGCCCAGCTTAGTGAGCTTTTACCTCTTTTAATTTTAACTTTGAGACAGTTTATTATGTTGCCCAGGCTGAATTTAGGTCCTTCCCCAATCTCCAAGGGCTGAGACACATATGAACCCCACACTCCACTTTTTGTTTAATTTTAAGGTCTACACATGTGGACCACCACACCCCAATTTTTGTTTTGTTTTAAGGTCCATGTTACCCAGGCTGACCTTAAACTTTTGAGCTCAGAGTTCTTCCTGCTTCTGCCTGCCGAGTGACGGATTCCAAACTTTCAGTCTTGAGTTTGTTGAGGACAAGGATGGTGAGCTCTACACTTAAGACCCAAGAATGTGGCAGAAGATCTCTAGTTGAACAAACCTCTTCTTCCAGGCCTTAGTCAGGTCTGTCAGATCCTCCCAGACCTCCATGATCTCCAGCTGGAGGCACACAGTGAGTGAGCTCATTTCTGTCCTGCTGCTCTGGGATCTGATGACCTTCTGCTTCTGGTAAGTGTCCCAGGAAGTGGGGTCTGACAGTCAGGAAGCCACAGGATTCAAACATCCTTATCAGCTTCATGATGCTTCCTCTAGCCAAGTGGCCTGTTTCTCATGAGACCTGGAGAAGTATGCAAAGCTGAAATTCAGAGAGAGAAGAGAGAGAGAGAGACAGAGAGAGAGACAGAGAGAGAGACAGAGAGAGAGA
>NW_021604644.1:5234176-5247205 GCF_004785775.1 Grammomys surdaster | reverse complement strand
AGAGAGAGAGACAGAGAGAGAGACAGAGAGAGAGACAGAGAGAGAGACAGAGAGAGTGACAGAAAGAGAGACAGAGAGAGAGACAGAGGGGAGAGACCGGGCAGTGGGGAACTAAGCCACATAGGGAGTTCTCTGAGTGGGGCTGGAACCTATGTACTCCAAATGGGGAGACAGAAGTCACAGACATCACATCCGAAGAGACTATCTGTCCCGAAATCAGGTATCAAGATGTGTAACTTCACTATTAAAGTGTAATTGTTTAAAAAATAAACTTCAATTAATCCTAGCACCCGGGAGGCAGAGATAGGCAGATCTCTGAGTTCAAAGCCAGCCTAGTCTACAGAGTGGTTCCAGGACAGCCAAGGCTACAAAAAGAAACCTGTAATGAAAACAAACTTCAAATTACCAAGTTCCTAGATAAGGAAAAGGCTAGGTGTGGAATGGAAAGATGAATGGAGAATCAAAGCCAGAGGGATCGAGAGTGGTGGGAATGGAGCAACAGTCTCTCTGAGAGGGGCATTCAGGAGGATCAGAAGGTCTGGAGTGAGGCTTGGAGCCCAGAGTGGAGATCAGGGTCTGAGTTTGGTCCTCCTGACCAGCACAAGGGTCTATATAGCACGGTTTTTCCTAAGAGTTCCCAGGATGGCTATTCGCTATCGTCATACACCATCACCGGACTCTGTCCACATCTGTAAAATGAGAACAGGTGCGGGTCTGCCACACTGTGAGCCCCGGGTCCATACATGTGCGTTTCTGAGTCGCTCCTACATGAAGGAGCCCTAGGCGAGGCAAAGCAGGCAGAAAGGGGACTCTCTAAGCCATTGGAGAGGCTGAGCGCTCCGGCCGCGTGCTCCTGGCCGGGAGGTGACCCTGCAGCGCCACCGTGCGGCCGAAGCAGGCTCCTATAACCCGTCGAGAGCTTCGTGGATGCCCACAGCTGCGGAAATATTAAGAAACAAGAGTAGGCATTTATTTGAACGTTTTGCTACAGGCTAAGCACTGCGCCTTCTGCGCTTTGAAGCGAGTATTATTCTCATCTCACAGAAGAGAAATCTGAGGCCTAAGTGAACTGGTAACTCGGAATGGAGACCAGAACAGGCACATTCTCCAGCATTTTACTAGATACTTAGAAATCTGGAGCAGGGCGTTTCCAAGTCCTCCTATCTTCCTAGGGCTGGCTAGTCCCTCCATTTCTGCTCCAGTGAGTGTCACCCACTTCTTCATTCTTAATGAAAACGGTATTCTGACTACAGAGGTCAGATGCCAAAGGATTTGTCTTCTCAGACGTCCAGGAACCTTAGTAGAAAAGGGGCCTTTAGGACCTAAGAATTGAACCATGAAACCTGGATGGTTCCTGCTTCCTGGAGGGTTGAAAGGGGTAATGCCCGGCACACAGCGGGAGTTCCAGGTCTGCTTGCCTCTAACTGCCTCTGTGACGGGGGAGTCCTTTCTCAGCAGGACTTCAGCCTCCTGGTTAAAAGGGAGGCTTCTAGATAATGGTAACCTCTCCTCCCACTCCAGTATTTTCACTCTCCACAGTGCCCTCTGCCCCACCCAAACCAGTTCTGACATTCCTGGCGAAACTTTGAACCACGGATTGAAAGCCCCAGGGGGACACCATGGCCCCATTCCTGAGCTTCCTCTGAAGCTCTGGGGAGAGAAAGGCCCCATGCCTCTGACAAAGGCCTGGGGGTGGGGAGAGGGCTGCATTATGATGACCTCATCCATTCTATGACGTCACTCTCCCACGCCCACTCCTCTCTGGTCGGCTGCTCTGCAAACAACCATCAGTACAAATCCCAAAGGCCTGAAAAAGTCTGCCCTCCAGTACCTGCTACCTACCGATCGATCTTCTGTCTCAGCCAACAAGAAGCACCATGAAACTGGAATTCACAGAGAAAAACTACAACAGCTTTGTGCTGCAAAACCTGAACAAACAGAGGAAGCGCAAAGAGTACTGGGACATGGCCCTGACTGTGGACCACCAAGTCTTCTTCGCACACCGCAACGTGCTGGCTGCCGTCTCTCCGCTAGTGAAAAGTCTCATCTCCAGCAACGACATGAAGACCACTGACGAACTCTACATCACCATTGACCCCAACTACCTGAGCCCAGCCACGGTGGACCAGCTCCTGGACTACTTCTACAGCGGCAAAGTGGTGATCTCAGAGCAGAATGTGGAGGAGCTGCTCCGGGGTGCTCAGTATTTCAATACCCCACGCCTTCGGATTCACTGCAATGACTTCCTTATTAAGTCCATTCGCCGTGTCAACTGCTTGCGCTACCTCTTCTTGGCTGAGCTGTTCGAGCTCAAAGAAGTATCAGACTTGGCCTACTCTGGCATTCGTGACAACTTCCACTTCTGGGCCAGTCCTGAGGGCTCTATGCACTTCATGCGCTGCCCACCTGTCATCTTCGGCCGCCTCCTCCGAGATGAAAACCTTCACGTGCTCAACGAGGACCAGGCTCTCAGCGCACTCATCAGTTGGGTGTACTTCCGGAAGGAGGAGCGGGAAAAATACTTCAAGAAGTTCTTCAATTACATCAATCTCAATGCTGTCTCTAACAAGACGCTGATGTTTGCCAGCAACAAGCTGATGGGCTTGGAGAACAACTCTGCCCACGCGACCTTGATCGAAAGTGTCCTGATGGACCGCAAGCAGGAGCGCCCGTGCAGCCTGCTGAGCTACCAGCGGAAAGGGGCCCTGCTTGATTCAGTGGTCATCCTTGGTGGCCAGAAGGCCCATGGCAAGTTCAACGATGGAGTGTTTGCGTATATCATCCAGGAGAACCTGTGGCTGAAACTCTCAGAGATGCCGTACCGGGCAGCCGCGCTCAGCGCCACTGCTGCTGGCCGTTACATCTACATATCTGGTGGCACCACTGAGCAGATTTCAGGACTGAAGACAGCATGGCGGTATGATATGGACGACAATTCCTGGACCAAGCTACCTGACCTGCCCATTGGGCTTGTCTTCCACACCATGGTGACCTGTGGGGGAAGAGTTTATTCAGTGGGTGGGAGCATTGCCCCACGCCGATACGTCTCTAACATCTATCGCTATGATGAACGCAAGGAAGCCTGGTGCTTGGCGGGGAAGATGAGCATTCCTATGGATGGCACAGCAGTGATCACTAAGGGTGACCGAAACCTGTACATTGTCACTGGGCGATGCCTGGTGAAGGGCTACATCTCCCGGGTCGGTGTAGTGGACTGCTTTGACACCTGTACAGGGGAAGTGGTCCAGTGTATCACTTTCCCCATAGAATTCAACCACCGGCCCCTGCTCTCCTTCCATCAGGACAACATCCTCCGTGTACACAGCCACCGGCAGAGCGTGGAAATCAACTTACAGAAGATAAAGGCCAACAAGTCGACAACCTCAATACCTCTGTTGCCCAACAGTTGTCCCTTGGATGTATCCCACGCTATCTGCTCCATCGGAGACAGCAAGGTATTTGTATGTGGGGGTGTCACCACAGCCAGCGATGTCCAGACGAAGGACTACACCATCAATCCTAATGCTTACTTGCTGGACCAAAAGATAGGTGAATGGAAGACCCTTGCCTGCCCACCCGAGGCACTGGACTGTCCTGCCTGTTGTCTAGCCAAGCTGCCTTGCAAGATTCTTCAAAGAATTTAAACAACTTTTTAAGTGGGAGAATAAGTAAATGCATTATTATTCACAATTTAATGACAGAGCGCAAGGGAGAAATGTGGCTTTGGATTTCTTTTAGTGGCGGTCAATGCTTTGATCTGAAAGTGGAACTTTGGGTTATGGATGTTCCCAGTGGGTAGAATTCAGGGTTAATGTCTCAATGGAGGTAACTAGCAGAGATGGAGTCTCTGGTTGGTGATATACAGTTGGTAGATTTATTTATTTATTATTTATTCCAGCACTGAAGATCTCTAAACTGAGGCAGGAAAAATAATCCTTGGTGGTAGTGGGATTGAAGTTCCTCCCAGACTCCGGGCTAGGGGATGTTTGAGCATCCCCGGCCCTTATTCCTTGAGTCACCTCTCAGGGATCTGCTAGCACAGTAAACTATGCTCAGAGTTGTGCTGTCACAGGCTCTTCTAGGACCTGTTTGCCTCAGGTCTTCTTGGGAGACAGGAAAGGACCGATCCCAAATCTGAGAGAGCAGCCTTGGGGGCTAGGGAGGAAGGAGGTGTGTGGGCAAGTCCAGGGACAAGCAGGATCAATGGTCTGTTGTATTTGTGTACCTAGGGTGGTTTATGTCTCATTTGGGGGGAAGTTGAGGATTGCTTACAACTGCTTCTAATTGGAGACGTTCATGGAGAACTTTCTCAGGAATGTGAGGTTTGAGTCAGGGGTGGACAAGCTACAGTAACGGGAGAAGAAAGACATCCATTTCCATAGTGGAGTGAAGCTGGGATCAGGAGGTGTGCTCAGGTACCAGTTCAAGAACCCACTAGTTTATTCCAGGTAAATTAATTTATACCTTTGTGCCTTAATTTCCTTTTCTGTAACATAGTGAGGCTACCAACCTAATAGTGTAAGTGTGAAATTTTAATGAGTGGACTGCCCAGGACAGATAGTCCCCAGCATACACTGTGCTGAGGACACCCCCCCCCCTCCTGTCACAGAATCTTTATTCTGTAGCTCAGACCTCTCGGGAACTCACTGCGTAGCTGAAGCTAGCCTGGAATGATCCCTTGCCTTTAGCTAACGCCTTATAGTAGTTTCTAGTCCTGGGATCACGGTGTGTACTTGCACACCTGACTCAGAATCACCTTGTTAAAGGATAAACCTTGTTCCATCTACATATTCCCAAGATCCACTGAGTCAGGATGCCACCAGAGCGTAAAACCTGATGTCAAGAAGGTCCTCTTATAAAAAAAACCAATTACCTAAAGAATTCCCAGGGTTTTTTTTTTTTTTTCTAAATTACCTCTTTAGATAACAGGTATAAAGTCTGGAATTCAAAATTGGAATATTTCGGTCCAAATTGCATAATTCAGAAATGCAACAGAATTGTTTTTTAAAAGCTATATGAGATAATTTACACTCCCTATAACTGACTTATTTAAAATATACACCTTAGTGACCTCGAGGCTCCTGCCTGTAATCTCAGCAGTTGAGATGAGCCTGGGTTACACAGTGCCGCTCAGGCCTGGCTGGGCTGCAGGGCGAGTCCCTGGGTCAAAAGTGGGTGTGGGCTGGAGAGATAGCTCAGTGGTTAAGAGCACTGGCTGCTCTTGTCAAGGACCCAAGCTAGAGTCACAGCACCCACATGGTGGCTCACAACCATATGTAACTCCAGATCCTAGGATTCCCCCCTTCTGGCCTCAATGGTCACTGCACATGACACACATGGTGAATGGACAGACACACAGATATGCAAGCAAAACAGCAATAGGCATAAAACAAAAGCCCAACAAGTAAACAAAAGGTATGCAGCTTTCAGGGTGCAGTGAGGTACCCCTGTAAGTCCAGCGCTTCCTGGAGATGAAAGGATTGGAATTCCAAGGTCATTCACAACTACTCCATAGCAAGTTTGAGGCCAGCCTAGACTGAATGGGGAAAAACAAAACAAAACCTGGGCATAGTGGCAAATGTTTTTTATCCCAGGACTTGGGAAGCAGAGGCAAGTATATCTCTGAATTTGAGGCTAGCCTGGTCTACATAGCCAGTTTCAAGCCATCTGAGACTACACACTGAGACCCTATTTCAAATAATATCTTTTTTTTTTAAAGTATGCAACTATAAGGTTCTTAGTCACTCACTGAGCTGTGCAATCATCATTGAAACTTTAGAATATAGCTGTCCAGAAAGAAAGCCTGAACCCTGAGTGTCACAGCTCACACCTGTGGTCTGGCACCCCCAAGTCTGAGGCAAGACTACCTAATTCTAGGTTACACAGAGTAAGACTTGGTGTCAAATAGCCCCCTCCCCCCCCAAAAAAAAAGACTTGCAACTCTCTGCTGCCACCTCTAGCCTCACCTCCTCAGCCCTAGGTAGCCACAGGTCTATTTTCTGTCGTTATGAATCTCCCTGTTTTGGATAGTTCACGTAAGTTCATGTATCTGATGTGGTATCTCGGACTTCCGCTGTAAGGCATGCCGCAGATTTTATACCATCATGGCTGATAAACATTTGGATGATTGCTACTCTGGGGCTATCACGAATGATACAGCCTTGAACATTAAGGTACAGTTTTGTACGGCAATGTATGCTTGCACTTCTGTTGAGTGAACACCGAGGAGGAAGGAATTCTGGGTCTAATCAAGTGAAGAAATGGTAGACTTGATTCCCAAAGCAACTGGTGTCACTTCCCACAGCAACGAGGAGGGCTTCAAGGGCTCCAGTCCCCCAAGCCTCCGCCCACACATACTGTCTTTCTGAATACTGACATGTCATTGTGGGCTTGATTTGCATTTTTCTGATAGTTAAAGACAAAGCACAGGGCTGTCTCTGACCACAGCCCTGCCTTTGGATCCTCTTCCCCCAACTACTGGCTGCCTCAATAGAAGAAGATGCACCTAGTCTCACTGCAACTTGTTATGCCAAGGCTTTGATACCCTTGGGAGGCCTCCTCTTTTCTGAGGAGAAAGAGAGGAAGGGTAGGTAGATGGGGAGGAGGGGAGGGGAGAGAGAGGGACTGGGAGCAGAGGAGGGAGGGAAAGCTGTGATCAGAATGTAAGTGATAATCAAAAACAAAAAGACAATGAATGCTTTTGGGTTTCTTAGATGAGAGTTATTAAATAACCTTGCTTTTTACGTACTTAATTACTGTCAGAGAAATTGTTCCTATCAAAAGGGTTTTATCTGAGGCAGGATCTTGTTACGAAGTTGGTCTCGAACTCAGATCCTCCTGTCTTCCTACCTTTTAGTGCCAAAAAAAGAGGTTTAAAACAGGATAAAACAAAGATTATGTCTGAGACTAAGGTTGTAGTTTATTAGCTCAGACCACAGAATAATGGGGAGTCTGTCTGTCTGGTTAGAATATCCCAGACTTGCTAAGAGTATGTTATAAGCCAATCTGGTGCCGTACACACATGCTCTGTGGGAGTCATAGAGAACCATCTTCAGGAGCCAGTTTTCTCTGTCCTCCATATGGTTCCCAGGAACCAATTAAGTTGTTAGGCTTGGCAAGCACCAGTGACGGCCAGACCTGGTGGCACAGGCCTGTAATCCCAGCCCTTGGAAGGTGGAGGCAAGATTATCAGGAGTTGGAGGTCATCCCTGTCTGTATAGGGAGTTCCAGGCAGGCCTAACCTGCAGCGTGAGATCCTGTAGACTGTGGTTTCCTAGGGCTGGAGGGGTTTGAAGATGCTACTGTCAGAGGGTATGGTCTTCCTCTCGGTGTGATGAGAATGTCCCAACAATTGTAATTGCACATCATTGGTGGATTAAAAAAAACTTTGAATATATGAAACATGTAAATCCTATCTCAATAAAACTGTTTAAGAATTATCATGGCTTCCGGCTTGTTCATTCCCACTTCCTTCCCTCATTCTGAAGAAAGCCAAGTTCTATGTTGTAGGAGCCTTGTCCTGCCTCAGTGAAATTTTCAAGGGCTGTGTCTCTGTCAACAGCTTGACTTCAGCCTCAGGAAAGCTCCTGAGCCAGAGCCACCTGGCTGTGCTCACCCAGAGCTCTGGCCTTAGAGACAATTTGAGATACTGTTTGTTATGGAGAGTTTTGAGATAGTCAGTATACTATAAATTACATTTCAGAAATACTTGTTATTACTTTTCTGGTATATTATGCACCTCCACTGAAATGTACACTGTAAGTGGAAATGTTGTGGGGGAATCTGCCAGAGATGGCTTGAACATGGGTTTAAGCCAGTAGAAAGTCTTTATTAGCCGGCCAGCAACTACACTGGGCATTCAGGATCACAGTGTAGCCCTGAGCTTTTCTTAGGGTGAGCTTTTAAGCACAAAAATCATGTTCTGGGTTGACATACTTCAGTTAATAAGAACAGTTAGCCAAAAGCAAAAATACAGAAGTCGGAAGGCAAGGTTAGTGCATTTAGAGATTCCCAGAACTGTGAACTCTGGTGGATTAGGTCTTTGCTTTTATTCTGGCTGGTGTTTCTGTCCAGTTTTACTTCCATCACGAAGTCAGTTGTGCTAAGGTCTGGGGGCCTACTAGTTATATAATGAAAGTCAGTCTAGGACAAAAAAAATTGCGGTGCTGGGATCAAATCCAGGGCCTTGCAATGCTAGCTACCTCAAGCCCCCACCACATTTTTTTTAAACAACTAGACCCGTATAATCATAAATATTTTGAAAAGGGATCAGTAGGTCATGGTGGTTAACACTGGTGAGCCCAGCACTCAGGAAGCCGGGACAGGAAAATGGGCTTGAGGTCAAGACCAACATGGACCACAGATTTGAGGCACTCTCAAACCATCAAAAAAAAAAAAAAAAAAAGCATGGATGTGCAGGGTGGGGGTGGGGAGTAGGATGGATCAGTAAAAGTCAAGCAAAGCACACAAAAAATTCTAGTAAGACGGAATTCAGGGGGAAATTATAATGGCAGGATGTGTGTCTGGAATGCAAGCGAAGGTCTGAAACACCTTTATCCCAAGGCTTTTCTTTTGCTGTGTTGGAGATGGAACTCAGAGCCTTCTTCACTCTAGGCAAGTGCTTTACCAGTGAGCCACACCCCATTGACTGGAATTTTTAGTGGATGAAGGCAGACCTCAGATTTAGATTCTATTTAGTTTAGGTGTTCTTAAACAGGCTCATTGAGGAGCCCTGACTGACTCATGCCTCTACTCTATTAGATGCATTTGAAATATTTTTTTAAAAAATTTGTGTGTGTTTGTGTGTGTGCGTGTGTGTACACTCATGTACCACATGTGTTCAGGTGCCCACAGAGACCAGAAGGGATTCTATCCCCTGAAACTGAATGCCACCTGACCTTGGTGCTGGGAACCAAACTCTGGTCCTCTGTAAAAGCCAAGAAGTGCTGTCAGCACCTGAGCCATCTCTCCAGCCCCTGAAATCCTACTAGAAAGCAACACAGGTTTGGATACAAGGATCACTCAGTAAAGTACTTGCTGCACAGATATGAAGATCTGCGTTCTCATGCCTAGCACTCACATAACATCTGGCTGTGGGGGTACACATCTGTAAGACAGAGACAGGTAGGTCCTGAGTGTTCCATACTCAGCCAGTCTAACTGAAGCAGCAAGCCCAAGTTCATTGAGAAACCCAGTCTCAAAGAAAAAACGAAAAGAAAAGAAAAGAGAGGGAGAGAGATAGAGATAGAGATAGAGATAGAGATAGAGATAGAGATAGAGAGAGAGAGAGAGAGAGAGAGAGAGAGAGAGAGAGAAACCCAGTCTCAAGAAACTGGGATAGTTGGGTGTAGTGGTACACTATAGCCTTTAATCACAGCACTCAAGAGGCAAAAGACAGGTGGATCTCTGAGTTCAAGTCCAGCCTAGTCTACAAAGTGAGTTCCAAGATAGCCAAGACTACATAGAGAGACAATAAATAAATAAATAAATAAATAAATAAATAAATAAATAAATAAATTTAAAAATAAACCTTTCCACAGGGCTAGGAAGATGGCAAAATGGCTCCTTAGGGAAAAGCCCTTACTCTGCAGGGGTGACACCTGAGTTTGAACTCCTAGAATCCGAGAAAATCTGGCTGTGAACAGAGCAAGTCTGTAACCCACTTCTGTAGCAGCGAATTAGTTAATCAGCTTTTGCTCCCAGTGGCTCATGTGTACTGCGCACACACACACACACACACACACACACACACATACACACACATCACCCCCGAGAGAGAGAGAGAGAGAAAGAGAGAGAGAGAGAGAGAGAGAGAGAGAGAGTGCTAATTTTGCTAATTTGATTTGCTCAATGGTTGGGCACTTCCAAATCTCCCCGAGGCTAGCATACTCCCCTCCACTATTCCTGGCCTAACACCTTTTTAAAAAAAGATTTATTTATTTATGAGTACACTGTAGCTATCTTCAGACACACCAGAAGGAGGTATCAAATCCCACTGTAGATGGTTGTGAGCCACCGTGTGATTGCTAGGAATTGAACTCAGGACCTCTGGAAGTGCAGCCAATGCTCTTAACCACTGAGCCATCTTGTCAGCCCAGACCTTCTAAATCTATATTTCATCTCTGCTACCTCAGACCCAATCGGGGGAATAGCTGCTAGGGCCACTTTCCTGGAATCTTACGTGTCAGCCAGCCTTTAAGTCTCTTCTCCTTGCTTCCCCATCTTGGTGATTCTGTCTGTTCTTCTCCCCCTTGGTTCCTTTGCTGAACAATCTAATGTCCCACCTTTGTCTCCATGCCCAGCCATTGGCTGCATGGCAATTCTTTATTACCAATCCAGGCCAGCCGGGGGTAGGGACCTCAGTGTCTTTTTGGGGGAGCCAAATTAAGATGAAAACATTAGAACCAATTCCCAACATCTCACCCTTTCTGTCCAATAAAAGAGGCTCTTCTCTCAGACATAAATTGAGCATAACCATAACAATTATGAAAATTACAAAGTATAATATACAATTAACATCCAGTCCATCATATTTGTCAGTTAGATAAAGTACTCTACCATCTATCCTGACTTAAAGAGTTTACAATTCTATACCTGAGTTATGTTCTTACTTTAACTTGTATTACCATTTGAAAACCATCCTTTCTATATCATCTTTCTCAATGCTAAACAACTTAAGTTTGATTATGAGACTATAATTAGTCTTCAACCCTGTCAGAAATCCAAGAACAAATTAAATGTTATATGAATATATAGGAAGCACAAAAACATAGCTTCCAAAACTTAAACAAACTGTAGAGTTAGCTGTCTACCTGGACGGACCCCTATTCCTCAAAATGTGGGAGCATCTATGTGCACGATATGATCCTAGACCCCAAGAACACAAATGTGAACAAGACAGCCAAGGTCTCACCTGGCCTAAAGGTATGGAGACAGTAAGCACTGGGAAAGCAAATGTTTCTTCTCCCCATGAAGCTTTTCAGAACTTTGTTCGGTTGTTTGCTTGTTTGTTTGGTTTGAATTTGGTTTTTGGTTCTCGGTTTTTGGAGACAGATTTACACTGTGTAGCCCTGGCTGTCTTGAAATTTGTTCCACAGACCAGGCTGGCCTCAAATCCAGAGACCCACCTGCATCTGCCTCTGTCCCCTAAATGCAGGTGTTAAAGGCATGCACCCCCACTGCCAGGCATCAGGGCTGCTAAGCTGAACACAAGTAATCTCCCATCTTAGCCTTTGCTCACCACAGTCCTTGCCATCCCTCTCTACCCATTACCGCTAGCACCTTATAGCAATTTATATCAATTTCTTACAGCCCTTCTTTTGGCTAAGACCATTTCTATTTTAAAGAGTAGGAACTATGTCAAAATCATTCACTTTAGATCCATCAGAAACCACGGTAGCCCCGTGGGTTGGCTCTTAGAAAATACTGAGTGAAAGTCTCACATAGGTCCATTCCTTGCTAAAGCTGGGTTCTTTCCTGTTTTGCTGGCCAGAATTCTCTTCTCTCTACTCCTTCCTTCCAGCCCACACCAAAGCTCCCATCAACACTTGAATATAAAGTGCCACCAAAACCTCATAAGTCAAAGACTTGGTCTGCAGTTGATGGATCAAATGGGGGCTCTGGCCTTCTCAATGATTAAGCTGCTGATGGATTCATAACATAACATTATTGGTAGAAACAGGGGCCAGGACCTTGCTGGGGAGGCAGGTCACTGAAGCAGGCTTTGAAGGTTGCATCCTGTGAGGGACCCTCATGGATTTTCCAGTCCCACACCCTCCTTACAGCTTCCCCCTCCTGCCTGGAGTCAAGGCTAGGCCAAGTTCCATTCTCCACCTACAGGAACATTCTTGAGAAAAAAATTCTCAGAATGTACTGACTGATAGTTACCTGACCCTCTGGAAAGTCCCAGGTAGAGTTCAAATGCATGTCATGGTAGCCAATAGAGTTAAAGGTCAATATGCTTATTCAATAAGTTTGAACTGTAACCTTGCTGATGTAACCTGTGTCCCTAAAAAGTATAAAAACTGCTTGTAATAGCCATTTGGGGTCGCCTACTCATCATTCACCTCAAGAGACTAATCGAAGGTCAACCTCAACGCTCCAGAAAATAAACCTCTTGCTTTTGTATCAATCTGCATCTCAGTGTTTCACTTGGAGGCATCTCAGAAGTAAATACCACTGGCTGAGTGAGGGTGTGTGTGTGTGTGTGTGTGTGTGTGTTACATCTGGGGGCTCATCTGGGATTGGAGGAGAACACACACACACACACACACACACACACACACACACACACACACGGCACACACATGACCACCAGCACCTAAGTAAGTGTTTGTCTGTCTTCTGCTTTCACTTTTGGCTCGAGAGCACAGTGTTGGCTGGAAAGTCTTTGGTCTGGTGTGGTCAATTGAGGCAGGCAGACATGCCTTAAACCCCTTGAAAAGGACCAGTGCACATACTGCAAGGAGAGAAGCCACTGAGCCCGAGAGTACCCTAACAAACGGAAGCCAGGGGAGTGATTGGGGGGGAAATCCTAGGCCTTGGGAAAAGCCCACCCAAACTGTGAAGTTATTAGCCCTGGGGGAAGACAGTGATGGGGTTTGGACCTCCTCCCCAAACCCAGGGTAACTCTGAGAGTGGAGGGAAAACCCACCCAATTCTTTCTTAGTGGACACAGGGGCTCAACACTCGGTCCTCTAAGCTGATGGACCCATTTCCAAGAAAAAATCTTGGGTCCAAGGAGCCATTGGCACCAAAATGTACTCAAGGACTACATGAACAGTAGACCTAGGGATAGGCCAGGTATCCCATTCACTTATGGTCATCCCAGACTGTGGGACCATGATAGGATGGTTTGGTTTTTTGTAGAAGCACTGGCTGGAGGGTCCCACATGTTTGCTCAGGCTCTGTATTTTATACTTGAATTTCAAGGTTTAGTTGCTAAAAGAATCCTCAGAGAGCACTCAGTTCAGTATCCCATGCCCTTCTCTGCCCATGAATCTGAAGTCCATACTCCTCAGCCACTCTTGG
>NW_021604644.1:5231176-5233776 GCF_004785775.1 Grammomys surdaster | reverse complement strand
AGAGAGAGAGAGAGAGAGAACAAGAGAGAGAAAGCAAGAGAGAGAAAGCAAGAGAGAGAGAGAAAAGAGGGAGAAAGAATGAAGATTTGGGATCACTGTGGGTTATTGTGAACATAATTCAGCTAGAATGTCCAGTGTCTTGGAGGTTATAGATAGAGAAGTTTGCATTATCTTATAGTCTTATTATTTTGAGACAGAGTCTCACTATATAGCCCTGCTGGTTTGAACCTACCTATGTAGATCATGTTGGCTTTGAACTCACAGAAATTCACCTTCCTGTGACACCACACCCATATCATTTTTACAAATTTTTTCTGTCATTTTGATTTTTAGTGTAGAAGTCTGGCCCACATGCCTCTTGAGGCTGTTGTATGCTAAGTTCCAGTAAGCTTGTCTGTGGCTCCTGTACTGTGTAGACCCGTACATGATCCATGCCTTTGGTTAGCTTGGGTAGAAGAGACACTTCTGTGTGCAGCCCACAGTAGACGGACAGGTGCTTGAGAGAGCAATGGAAAAGCTGGGTGACTGGCTTTGGGTTACTTCTTGTCATCAGTCTCCCAGGGTGGGCTTCACCCTTGTCCTGGCCCTGCTATGTGCTGGTGAAAAGCTCGTGTGGAACTGTAGGCCTCTCCATTCCCATGCTTTCCGGCTGAGTATCTTAGGGATCATTTACTTACACTCTGTACCTGGAAAACAGAGCTAATAGCCCTGCCAGCCTAGGGCTGACTGTGTGACATGGAAATACTTGTCACATCATGTAGTAAGCACTGAATACACAGCTGAGCAGACCGCACTTGGCATGGAGAGAGACTTGTATTTTGGGGCCAGAGACAGTGAGAATTTTGCAGAATCTACTGGAACTGCCCACACCTCTGAGACTTCACTTGTGTTCTCTTATTAATCTTCCAACAACCCAGGCACTTGCTACTGCCTGGAAGATGCAGAGTCAGCTCCTTGTCCCCAAGATCACACAGCAAACAAACGCCCAACTTAGGAGTCAGGAAAAGCAGGTAGAGCCAGCACCCTGGGACTTCAGAAGGGGGGGGGGGGGGGGTGGGGGGAGGATCAGTCTTTAAGACTTGAAAGACTAGAAATGTCAATGTGAATTTGATAACACTATTGTTATGTTTTATAGAAGACGTTGGTGATGAAGGAGAGGAGAAAGAATTCATTTCCTATAACATCAACATAGACATTCATTACGGGGTGAAGTCCAACAGGTAAGTAGTGTGAACGCCAGCCACTGTGAGACCGTGCCACAGGTCTACTGCACATGAGCACACCTTGAACAAGATTTCTGCATCAGTGTAAATGCTGACACATTCCACTTTTAGTTGCTCTACATGGTACTGATGTTATGTTTGAGCTGCTGTGTACTTACTAGGAGTTTCAGGTTTCAATCTGATTGTACCCTTTGATTTAATCATCTCTGCTTTCATCTTATTTTGTCATTATAAATGAGTAGTGAGCATTCCTGTGCACAGGACTGATTCTTTTCAGGGTAAATCCTTCAAGAGCATATTACCCGTTCATAGGAAAGGCACCATTAAAGTCTTAATGCATGTTGCCATATTTGTCCGCCTTCCAGGAAGTTTATATCAACTTTTGAATCCAGTAGGAACTTTCATGTTCTCATATGTGAAAACTCATTATTCTGCATTAGCAGTCAGAACTTCTTAAGCAATTTCAAGAATACAAAGGAGTTGCAGGATATAGTAGTACACACTGTAGTCTCAGCATTTAGGAGGCTGGAACCAGGGGATCTAATGCTTGGAGCTAGCCTACATAGGAGAAAACAACTGTCTCAGAAGAAAAAGGAAAACCAACAAAGGGTGTAGGAGATGTGTGTGGCTGTGGATAGACTGGAGACGTGCGTGGCTATTGTGTGGCTGTGGATAGACTCCTAGATACGATCTGCCCCTGTCTGCCACACATGGGGTGGTGCGCATGATAGAACACTTCCTGACCAGCACTGCAAAAGACCTAGGTCAAACTTTCCTTCTGTTTCCCATCTTTTGCAGCACTGAAAGCACTGTGACTGGATTGGTCACAGTGCAGCCTACAGGAATCTTCCCTCTACTTCCGCCCTGTGTGTTCCGGGGTGGAGGACTGGGGTGGGGTGTGGGATTGAACTCGGGTTGGTTGGCTTGGCATCAGGGGCCCTTAACCCCCGAACCGTCTGATTGACCCTTGTAATATATTTGGAGAAATAGGCAATCTAGTTGTCTAGAGATGGAGAAGAGAGTTCAGAAAGGAAGAAGTGGAGCTGGGAGAAGTGGCCAGTTCAGCAGGCGCAGATTTTACTGTAGATTTGACATGACAGTTCACAGGTCCATGTGCACCTTAGGAAGGGTTGATGTGCAACTTACAGTGACTTGAGTGGGTTGGTTTTAAGCCAGAGCTGTGAATTCTGCCAGCCCAGTTGCTACCTTTGTCATGAGGACATGCTCTAATCGTGTCCTGACACAAGATACAGTCATTCTCCCACAGTGGAAAAGGACAGTCACAGCTAGAAAATCACCCATTCAGTCTGGTTTTGGTTGGTCTGAGACAGGGTCTCACTCTATTGCTGGCTGGTCTGAAATTTGCTAAGACTAAAG